>NC_049980.1:19855971-19883259 GCF_000003815.2 Branchiostoma floridae | reverse complement strand
ACACGGATGAACTTCAATTTGTATGATCTTAGTTCAGGACCTGTGTCATAGGGAATTCTTATATATATTTGTGCTGCATATTTGTGAATATTTATCTCTTTACAAAGTAGTTTCATTTGAGCAACATGGTCTCTTAAGTGTCCTTGTTTATTCATTTGATTTTAAATACAACACAGTTATAAAAAATTCCAGCATTGTGATTTACATGTCAGATGAAACGAGACGTCTGCTGACATATTGATTGTGCCTTTATTACGCCCTGTACAGGCAGGTTATCCGTCCCACCTGTTGAGGCTGAATTAATGGAATACTCCAGCTTTCATCATGTATAGTTAATGCCCCAGGAGACCACACATGGTATGGATTTGTAAGGGTGGGCAGGTCGAGGGTGGAGGTCTGCGCTATGAGCCGACTCCAGAGACAATTTATTACTTCTTTACACACCACCAGTCTATTTCATGCGTTCTATCAGTCGCACCATCAGTTCCAGTCAGTTTTTGCACAACAGTGAAAAAATACAGCCATACTTTGCCCAATATTTGCCAACTTCTGCAATTTACTCCACCCTTTGTGGAGTCTGTTGGATCATCTCCCAGCAGAAAAATTGTCCCGTTTCTCAAAATCCTGTTTTCATGGAGTTATGGGCATCTTTCTAGATCTGCAAGACCTGAAGCTTGTGAGAAACTTCACAATTTTGCCTTTCTTAATCTGCTTGGAGATTGTCTCAACAAAATATTGCCTGCAATTTCTGTAATGCTGGATGCATGAACCCTCCTAGCCTGGATGCCATTTTCCAGAGCCTGCACAATTCTACAGCAGGCCCCCGAATTAGACCATTTTTTATCGAGATTGGGTCTGGTTATCCAGCCTAGAACCCTACAAAGTAGATGGACAAGACTATACCATAATCAAAAAGGTTATCCAGGGGTAAATTTTACCGTCTTCAATATAGTTCTGTGCCTGTTAGATCAGTCATATCTTGTACATACTCCTCCTCTGAACTTTCATAATGACCTGTTTGGATGTAGCGCAGTCAGCACATTTCCAACTTTGGTTCACCATTGATGGATTATTTTCTGAGTAAGCCCAAAGGCAAATAGGATTGTCTATCCCACATGGAATATGTAAGGGTTTGAATGGATTAATAAAAATTGTATTCTCAGGAAAGTGTTGACTGAAAAATTCAGTTTTGGCCATATAGGACAGTATATTGTGTCCCCATTTGTCAGCTTTATGTAATAAACATGTAAGGAAACCCTATGGCTTCATCTTGGTACCAACAATTGATTCAAGTCCAGCGTCTTCCTAGTTGTTAGAGTTTAATTGAAATATATCAAGAAGTAAGATGTTTTGTGAAACTATCAATCTAATATGGATTTACTCCCCTGAACAAGTTTACTCTATTTCTGGCAAATTCCAACTAAGTAGTAGCAGGTCAATATTGCGTAAAGAAGACAGACAAAAAGTATTTTTTAGTCTAGCAGAAAATCAACTTTAATGAATGCAGTAGAAATCATACATAACGTCCTGCATATCAAGAAATCTCCATAAAAATATCAACATTAAGAGGATGAGGAAAAGACCCAAGTACTCTGAGGGCAAAAAGTCACACGTTCAACATGATATCAGTCTATCATGTCTCAACATGGCAAAGACCAGCTTTGTCCTTGTAAATACCAAGTTACTTGCACCAACAGGCAGGATGGGGTTTCAGGGTTAGGAGGATTTTACATTGTCAGTGGTAAACAGCTACACACACACCACCAGGTTCTCTCTTCCCAGCCTCTTCAGACTTTGTGTAAGTATGCTGCACGTTTTGTTAGCCATTAACTCCCCACTGTATCTGACACACAAGTCCAACCCAATGTTTTACAGTCCATCCAAATCTGTAGAGAAGTATACACAGTTCTGTATACATAACAGACCAAAAACACTCCACCAGAGCCAGTCATGGAAGGCTGCCCAAACCGGCCAAATTTCATTCAGTTAGAATGCTGTTTTTAATCGCTAGTTTGAGGACCTTGGTGACTGTTACATGTAAGCTAAGAGATATCTCCACTCATGACTTTATCTTTAAGTAGATAGTGTCTTGTCAATTTTTACTGAAGCAAGAGCCGAATGCAATGGTGCCCCAAGCCTGATGTTTTGTTTCCCTCTAAATTTTACCTCTCCTCTGTGCTGTTTAATTCTACAACATGGCCTATTGCTCCCTTCTCAACATTTCTTCTTCTCTGGCCAGAGAGAATTGAGCACAGTAACCACATTTCCCCCTTCTTCCGAAGAACCAACCACAACCTAGGGCACCAGTCAAGCAAGAGCAAGTAACACATAAGAGGTCCATTTTCATGAGCTTTTTTTGAGTGGAATATTTCTCTTAGCTTTTGTTTAACTGTTTCTCAATGGTTCAACCTATTAAGCAAATTCTTAAGATTTCTTTCTTAGCACATTCTTAATATGGTCTTTGACTTGTAATATCAACAAGTGATTACATGCTAATTCACAACAATCAATTCCATCCAAACATTGATCTACCATAAGTCCCTCCATGAATGCATGGAAACCATCAACCTATTAAAGATCTTAATCACTGCTTGACATTCTTACACGTTCACACCTGTCTAATATCACTTAGAACAGTCTTCAATACAGGCCTTCAAAATTGTAAACTGTTACACTTTACATAAGCTAGCGGCCGCTTTCATCGACTTGTCTTTCACAGTGTCAAAATGCCCTTACCATGTATGCCCCAAGAAGTGAACTAGATTGAACATGACAGATCCCATGTGTGTGCAGTAACGTCATTAATTTTGATGGCAACTGTAAAGCGATCCCGGCCGATGCGACAGCTGTCCCCAGGTGTCAGATACCCCTTCTTCACACATGTATAGTTCTATGTGACTGAACTCCCTCGTGGCACATACAAAATACACAATCACCCACAGATCAGATTCACACTTTCTATAAGAACAGTTCATTCCAGGATCCCTGAGCCTTTCTCCCAAAAATTCATTTTTCCCAAGTAGCTGTCTTACCATCTGAGCTATATTTTACCTATTTACAAATACATGTACACCACAGGGGGTAAGACTATTCTACCAGCAGACACATACAAATGAAATATACACATAATAGTTCTGTGTTGATTTTTCTGGAGGTCAGCTGGCTATATGGATTAAAAACCTGTGATTTATGACCTGCTACACTAAAATACCAAATACACAAACTTCAGCAGCACTTCTGTTTGTCAGCGATATGGCTACAGACACGTAAAGCGAGCCAAACAACTTTCCAAAAATCGTGCAGTGAGCGACTTAAAACTGTGTAGTTCTTCCATATTAGTAGGACGACATTTCTGGATATACGTACACAAAAGGTATTTCATAAAAAGCACAGCAATCATACACAAAGACATCAGCTGTTGTCAGTTTCAATAAAACAGAAATATTCTGGATAACCACTGATATTTGAAATACAGGGGGAAAACCCACAACGTGATGCTCCAGCAAGTGGAGATTGCTTATTCTACATCACTGTAAACTCCCCAGCCCTCCACATGGCACCAGCCAGGCAAGGGGATTGGTAAACGATGAACAATCCATTCCCATCGCATAACCCCTGAGGGGAGAGATGGCTTGGAAGGACTGAGCACATCATCTATTTCTGTTATATCATAAAGTCAAGTATAGGTGTGAGTTAACATACATTTTACTGACCCACTATGGGCAGAATCTGCGTCATGGTCACCAAAACCCTCGTCTTTCTCCCACTCCTACAGAAACTGGGTGTATACAATAAGGCTATCGCTCTGTGATTCCTACCCATAAATGTTCTAGGAGAATTACATAAAGTCTGACTCTGATACTATTGATATGAAAATAGGTACTTTCATATATATGGAGACTGATTTCTTTTTTTTTTTTTAGTTTTTCTTGGATTACAAACGATATACAACTTACACAAGCCTGAAACCCTTAGTTAATATATTAATAATAGCTAATTCTCTTTAATAACTAGGCAATACTTTTACACATCTCACAAAATCGAGGATGCTTCTTCCATGCAGAGGTCTCTAGCCACAATATTTCACATGCAAATAGTACACATTACTTCTTGTTTCAAGAAATATCTAAACTTGTGAACAGGGACACACTTGTACAAAGCCTCTTCAATATTTTTTTATATCTTATTTTCATGACAATGTCTCATTGTGTGCCAAATTGTAGATTATAGGGCATACAGAGGACCATGTGCTACCACTTCACAGATTAGGGTCACTTTTCCTTCAGTTGCGAAATGCCACTGTAGGACACTGCAGTGATGTGCAGAGATCACAAGGGCATGGGGCAGGGGAACTGTTGCTACAGCTGCTGTGAGTCAGTTTTATTGCAGAAGAGAGCAGCCCAATGAACATACTCAGTAAACCACCCCTGTTCAACTCAGCATATTTTCACTTGACAGTTATTCAATCATGGCTGAAGAATTTTACATTCAGCAAGAGGAAAGAAAAAATCCGGCAGTGGCAAAGGAAAAGGCTGATTTCTGCGGGTATATAGCACAGTGTCCAAATCAAATCTAGAGGTAGAGTCATATCAAGAAGAGAATGCGAAGGCACAGGAACATAAATGGCACACAGTTACAAAGCACCTCCACCTCCCTTCTCTAGTCATTTTCCTTTTTTTTTTGGTTGAAGGAATTTTTCCCTTTCTGAGAGCTTGTCATCACGTTCTAGGTCCCCCAGTTGTCGTTAAGTCGGGGTCTCTTTGCAGCAGGATTGTCACCGTCCTCCATTGCTTTTCTCATTCTGCTTCCCCCCGGGGAGTGGAAGCTCCCGTCCCCTCTGTCCTCTCCGTCCGCAGGGAACGGTGACGAGGAACTACTGCTGCACAGGCTGTTGACTGGTGAGGTGTTGTTTGCGTGGAGACCCCCTTGGTTGTTGACTGCTGGAGTGTGGCGATCTTGTGGCGGAGAAACAGGTTCACTCTTGATCTGCATGGGACCCTGGTTGGTCTGAACGGTCAGCGACTGGCCTTGGGATAAGGTGGCTGGCGTAGTACTCGGGCCACTAGAGGAGAAATGAAAAAGACATGGTCAAAAAGCGTTTACCAAGGGCGCTCAGACAAGGGCATAGTAAAATTTCCCAGCTTTTGAACCTGTATAGTTATGCCTATGCGTTTCAATGTAAAGGGAAGGGGAGCATACTTAATTCTTTCTCATACACAATCATAATGCATAATTATGTTTGCCATAGCAGTCTATTACTGAACGGATTAGAGTGCATGATACAAATCTATCATGATAAAGGAGAGACCCATCAGTATTAGGTGAACTACATAAGTCTGGCATGTTTGGAACTCTCAAGGCATTGCTGTGACAGACTCCTCAGTTTGCTTTGCTACAGTTACATATTTCATGGGAGTAAACAAGAACTTAATTCAAGGCATGGAATAGGAGACTAAGGGAGAGGTGAACGTACCCCGATGGTATGCCTGCAGCTTGCACCGCCGCCGACAGGGGGTGTTGCTGCTGCCACGAGCTGATGGGAGAACTGAAATTCCCCAGCCCCACCAGGTCTGCGCTGTTCAGAGCAAAGTCATCTGTACAACACAAGGTGGAGAATTAGCACATCATTTTGCCTTTATCATTTTCAAATACATGTATCACACATAACAGAAGTTAAAATTGACACAAATTCATTCCAAGAATAGCTAGTATATGTTAAGAGCTAAATTTGCCATATACATTGTTCCTGATTGATAGATAGATTTTCACTTTTCACTATTGTATAAAAAAATAAAAATGAACTGATCATCAATATGAATGTATATAACTAAAAAATAGCAATAAAATGTTAAAGCTGACAATGTTTAAACAGCACCCTTAGTAGCTTAGTGTTTCATCACAGCACACAACATTCCAGGCAACAATAAATTTTCCATTCAATATAAGATGTCTGAGTCTTTATCACGAGTATTCTTATGATTCCGAAAAACCTAAACATGGACTAAAGAAGACTCTGACTGCTCATCAAGCGAGGGCAGTTTATGTCAGAATGCAACTCCTAGTCCCCAATGAGACAATGTTACAGGTTAGTCGTTTATAATGAGATGTGTTTTGTTCTTTTTTTCTTTTCTTCAGGTCAACATGGTAGGTAAAGGCTTTTCACACTCCAAGCAAGAACAATTCCCATGCAGTAGGGAAAAAATGTTTCTTACAACACGTCAACGTCATCAATGTATTTTCGCCCTGTTTTTCAACCAGTTCTGAAAAAAGCCACAAAGAAGAAGATGGAGCCTATTATATGTGCCCGTCAACTTTCTATTAATAACGAACACCTACTGACAACACCTCCTTCCATTATAATTGTCAAGCGCTGCTGTTGCATCATAATATTTGATGTGACACTGTGTATGGTTTCCAATGGAAGCAAAACAGGGATAAGGCCAAGCAGTACTAATTAGATTAAAATCATAACCGACCATGTACAGTATATAACTGCAAACAGAAGATGGCAACAAGCCAAGATGAGTCTATGTTTGCTTGGATAGTCTTACGAATAATGCAGAAAGCATTGGACATGACCAGACAAGCAGGAATATCAAAGTCATGACATTGCTGAATCTCATGATCTGGGTGGATGATTGCTTTCACAGGCCATGTAGGCATTTCTGCCATAATGCAAATATTGGAGAAATGCAGCAGCGTGGGTGTGAGGCATGATGTGACGGCCTAGTTCCCCAGGAACTTTTCACCAAACATCTTCTGCAGTTGGATATTCAACGATGTACCAAACTGTGATCTACAGTCTGCCTGAATTCTCTTACAATATTATCACTTTGGGTTTGGGCTACATGATACAAAAGCAACACAAGCATCCTAAACTTAAGACTTCTCAATCTTAGCACGATATAAGCTAGCCTGATGTATCCTATACCATGCGTCCAGCGGAAAATCCCAATGGCAACCTCTTTTATAGTCAGGAAATACATCTAAGAAATGTTACTATAGGATCTAATTGATTAATATCCTTAATATATTTCAACTTTAAGTTAAAGAGTCTTGTATAATTTTAGATAGGGTTGGTCCTTACAGGAAAAAAAACATTTCAAAAAAAATTCAGGACTCACTATTGTAGGCAGTGGGCATCGCTGAAGGGTAGTTGGGTAAGCCTGGGTTCATGCTGGGTGTGGCCACAGACACCACAGGGGTGGACAACGACTGGTTATTGGTGCTGATTGGCCCATTTCTCATGTTCTGTTGAGGCTGGAAGTTGGAAGAAAATCTCATTAAACTCGTTGAAAACATGCTTTTTTTCTTCTTCGAAAATGTTTTCTAAGCACCACCTAAAATAAACTTGATTCTTTATGCATTCGTTATATGATAGATGCAAACGATAGAAATGCTTAAGAGAGAAGATTTACGAAGAAGAATTGAGAAATACAAAACAAAATAATACTGGGAACACTATAGAAAGTTTTTTTACACTTGTTCACTATGCATGCATATGTACAGCATAATGTCACTGCAGGGGACATCAGACGTACCATAGAAGGCAGTACCCCTCGGGATGATGGTATAGCGACTCGTAAGGTGGGATGGCCTCCACTGCGAGGTAAGGAAGGCGAGGGCTGTTTGGACTGTGCCGCGGAGCTCACCATCACACCCGGTGAGGCCCTGTTCTGGTTCACATAACCATTCCCTGCAAAATAGAAAGGAACAACAAAGGAAACTAAAGGGATGCTCACAACATTTTGTCTGCTTAGCAAGTTTTTTTTCAAGGAGAAGGCCTATCTTCTCTTTTTGCAACACTGAAAGCCTAGCAGAGTTCATACTGAACTAATGACAAAATTTGATACCTTTGATTGTCATTGACACACAGAAAAAACATTTTCTGAGTGCAGGCCACATTTCAGACTGCTCCCTATCATCAAAATTCTGCTAGAAACCCACCAATTACAACAGGTGAGGAGGTTGGGAGAATTGGGAGAATGTCAGGAAAGTGCCAGTATGAACAAGGGGCTAAGTGCACACATTTTCCTCTCTTAGCAGTCTGAGACCTAACACACAGAGCTTGGCACTTATTGCGGGTGTCCACTGGTAGACAGGCACAGCGAGACAAGACAAAAGCATTTATAGCTATAAAAGTGCATTGTGCTACTTTTGAACAATCAACTCTAGGGTATCACTCTTCAGTTTGTTAAGTGCCATACTATAGAGGGGCACAATACTTTTTAATACTGCATAAGAGTTTCTCCTGTATAGGATATATACAGACATTACACCTTACAGCATGTGCAAATGTTATTCTTGCAATGAATTAAACTTTGCTTTGCTTTTTGGACACAACAGTTTTAGCTTTTTAAAGCTGCCTACTTCTACTGTGACAAATGTGAACAATACTACAATTAGACTAAATCTGCACCAGTTCAACTCTCATTCTCAACCTGACACTTGTAGGCCAACAACTAGTTTAACTATACACAAAATCTAATAAAAATGAATATATTGCTTGAACATATTTCTTGTAAAATAAAATGTCTTACAGCATGAGATGGGGCATTTGATTGATCTACTACATGTTAACACTGTCTACTGTACATGTTAACTGTAGAAGAGGATGTGGAAATGCTTATTACAAGACTTTTTCTTGGAAACCTGCATCCCTGAGGGCCACGTCGTGACTACTGACCATTATACACATTATGTCTGGGATTCTGAAGGAAGCAGTTGGGAACCTGAAGTGAACCCTCTCTAAAATGCATGGGCAGCTGAGTGGAAACTGTCTCTGGGCAGATATAGACATAGCATAACCTGCACGTCACAACAGACTATTAACAAGGGAAAACTATAATTGACATGTAACCTGAAAACAATAGCAATGCTGGAAATGTTGGCTTTATTTTTGGCTGGGACAAAACAAAGAAGACAACACAAGGTAAATGTAGGTTCTAATTATATAAGGTCAGGTTACAGCCAAAATGTGTTTTGGTTGCTTTCCTACACAAGACACTGATGAAGTAAAAGGCATTAGATGCTGACAATGTATGGAGTACATACGTGCATGGTGCTGCGAGTTAGGATGTGCCCACATTCTGTGTGCAGAACTACGCGAGTTGGGCGTTCCGATTATCTCGCAGTCTCCTGTGAGTGGTGACATTGGGGGGGCAAACATTACTCTCTGGATCACTCACGACCAACAGTTCATCTCATCATGGGTGCTGAGCAACCACTCATTTTACAAAAATAACTTATCTAATTTCAGAGTCTTTTGGGCTGGAGAAAAGCAAACAAAAAAATATCTACTATCGCAAGGAACCTTGTTAGTACATGTCAATGATTTTCCTTTCCAGCAACACACAGTCCACTGCCTTTATGCATGTGTGCTGCATACGTGCATGGGAGATTACCACAGCCTGTATTCACATGGTGCACTCTTGGCCTACCAAGGGAGGCCGGCGTATTCCTACTGCAAGAACCTGGGAAAACATTCTATCACCTGCCTAAGTACCCGTGAATGATGGAGGCACTGAGAGCGCTGGGTGTATCAGCACACCCTGCCCTTTCCCCCTCGGTTTGCCCCGTCACTATTGCCTTTACAGCGGGAAGTCTCTCGCTGTGCTATGAGTGATTTCCTAACCAACCGCCAAGCCCCCACCTGACCTTCAGGGAAGAACCAGGGAAAGGAAACTGGGAAGACTCTACTGACAGCACCATTAGTTTGGTTCACTAACTCTTCCTCCAGACTGGAACAGAATTTTCTACCTGGCCTCTTCCTACCTGACTGTCATTCTTGAGAGAACCATTAAAAAGATTTACAGTCTTCATCTTTGTCTATTAGACACTGGTATTCATCACTGTCTATGTACATTCAACCTTTTGTAAAGAAAAGGTTACTTTTTGAAACTTAAAGGGCTAGCATAACCAAAGGCAACATCTCAATATATGTACATTACATATTGAGGTATATTATGTTATCACTGTTAAAAACACTACAAGTTGAGTTTTTACATCTTGATTCTGTCTGACATATTCTCTACTAAAATGGGGTGTTTTCCCATGTGTCTCAGTCTGGTGGACTCTAACAGGAATTCTCTAACAGGGTCCTGACTTTAAAAAACAATTCCAGAAAAAAAAAGACTTGCCTCACACAAAAAGAACACCTGGACCTATAGGGGTCATTCCATTCCACCCTTTTAAGTAATTACAGTTTAAGGATGCTTAGATTTCAATCTGAAATTGTCATTGAAATCTTATACAGGCTATGCTCCTTCATTTCCTGGAATACAAATTACAGTCGTACATTGACACCTACTGGTTACATTTTCTTGGGTATCACTTCCAATTCGTTCAAAAATGATAGAGGTCCAAATAGCCAAAAAAAGAAGCAGAGGGACTACCAGAACTTTGGTGTCGGTTTTGTTGAAAGAACCAGAGGGTTTGATATAATTTGTGCAGGATGTAAATAGTTTGCTGATGTGTAGAAGGCAATGAAAGAAAAGATTGCCACGGACCTGCAGTACCCGCGCCAGCACTGGTACCCGTAAGGTCTGCCCCCAGCATGGCACCTGGAGGAGGGGAAAGAAATCGTCCATCTTGAACTGAAAGAGGGAAACGGGCAATTGTTTATTACATTATATATGCATGTCAAATATTTATCAACCGTTAGTTCAACTTACATAATATGAAAAAAAAATACATCATATGAAAAAAAAAACTATGTTTGACTGGATTAAAAACATCACTTGTCTATCAACCTAACAACCAAGCATATAATACAAGTTTTGTGTCCAAAGGTACCCATAGGATATCAAGGGTTCAGTGATACAATGTAGAATTCTTTTCTTGGCCTCAGATGAGGGGCAAATGTTCTGCACGCCATTTTTGGGATGACTGCAGACGTTACAACGCTACTTTGACCTTCTATATAGGAGAGCTGCTGCATTACTTATGCACTGTGCCAAGAGTACAAAAAATGGCATGTTGCTGAAAATGTTGTTACAGTCCCTTATGAAAATATGTAGACTGTTTTGTATGTGCCACAGTTAACCTAAAAAGATGCATGATTCTAAATTGTTTCACTGTTTGTACATGTCACATCTTTTTAATTGTCCTCCACTGTTTGCGATTTTACTCTTTACCATAAGCAAAACGTGTGATAATGGTACATGTATGTGTTAGCCTCAAGCCTAGACTGAAAATATACAATGTATATAGCAACTTCACAACATTAAATTAAAAAATACAACGAAATCACAAAAGTGTTAGGAATAAAAAATAAAGACATACACAAACCACACACACAGAAGAAAGCAGAAGTCATGTACAAAGCAAACAAAAGAAAAAGATTTGTAATTTGCCTGAGTGATACTGATTGAGCATAAAAGAAACGGCAAACAAGTGTATGGTCGCAGAGTGGTAATGCAACTAACATATATGGAAGACAGCATCACTGGAAAGGAACATGGAGAGACAAACACCTTTGCTCTATGGCACACTGTAAGCAGGGTTTGCATATAGCTCCTAGGGCCATGTGCAAAATTGCATGTTGTTCAAAATACAGAAACGGGAATTCTAGGTGCATACTGAATTTTGGACCAACACATAACCTGCTTACTGAAAGACAGTCTCCAGAGGAAATGAAAAGGGTGAGGTGCTGAGAAAAGAATCAAAAGTGTGACAGTCCTAGGAGGAAAGAGACAGCGGCTGTGAGATGGTGATACTAGGTGGGGTCAGGCGACGGACTGACTCACCCCCCGGGGAGCGGCGATGCTGCTGATGCTGCTGGGGGTTGGGGCTCACGCTGTTCATGTGGGGCTGGGGCGACCTCTGCCGAGCTACTGGTACACAAGGGGGAAACAAGTTATGGTCTGTCTGTTCTACAACATCCTGCCTTTGGAATCATTCTGAAGCACAGGTTATGTCAGTTGTAGTTTTCTAGTTCACACTGTCACGTTGGACATGTTTCACAGTGCAAGTATGGAAGGGACTTGGAATCTTCACACAAATGAAGACTGACAGGTGACACACAATGATTCCACAGGCACATGACAAATATGATAGATACTGCAGACCATGCCCAAAACCCTATGGCTAAGGACATGGTAGTCAACATTGACACTCATACCAATAACATAACTCCAGTGTACACAACAACACACATGGGATTGTTTGTACACACAGGACTTTGTCACCAACAATCAACATGGATTATAGTCAAGGGCCAGCGTTCCTATATCCGAGGGCAACATGGGCTGAAGCTCTGTCTTCTGGCAGACTTACTACTTGGCTGTTAGGCAAAGTAGAGAGAACAAGTCCATTGTGAGGAGCTTTGCTAAAAAAATTAACTTTGTTATTATCAACAATTCAATTTTGAGTTGGTGACAAGTGTCTACTTTCCAAAGGGATGGATTACAAGTAATTCTGATTTGAGATTATCATCCCACTTGGAAGTCAATGACTGGACAACTCCAGATTTGAGAGAATTAGGTGAGAATTAGGAATTGAAATTGTACTCGTGTACCTAGATGTCACGTCAGAAGATGGCCTGGGCTTGCCCACACGGCCCCCTGACCAGGGACGGCGGCTCGGCTATGCTACACCTCATATTTACCTTCACACCACATTGGATTCAACGTACCGTCCCACTCACCAGGCACTCCATTGCTGGGTGGGCGCTGGGGCTGGACCCCGGGGCTCACATTGCGAGCGGGAATTTGTTGGGGCGGTTGCAGGAGGCCAGCTCCTGTTACCATGTTATTGATGGGCACGGAGACGGGCACGTTGGACGCACCACCGTACCCAAGGATGTTGTTTTGCTGCTGTTGTGTGACTGGTACTGCTACAGGCATCTGTGGGGGCATATTTGTCACCTGGCCCGGAAGAACAACTCCTCCCTGGGGAAAAAATGTACACCAAACATACAGCTTAGAAACTGTATCAAATTTGAACACACTATAAATTCCTAATATAAAAATAAGCCTGCAAATTTGCCTTTGCAATACAGGAATGATGATGAATACAGGAAAGCTAGGACAGTACACTCCTAACCAATCACATGTCCTCCTACTTTGAGTTTAACGTTCCTATCGCCTTGTTCGTGTCTGGCTCAGCAAAAGGCTTTCCAACATAAAAAAATGTACAAATGTAAGAATCATTTTAAAAGTTACAATAGCAACAGTGAAAAAAATGTGTTGTGTTCCTGTTAAGGCTGCCATACAACGTTAAATTTCTCTTAAATGGTAGACAAACATATGGTACGCACCCTCATATTCATCTGCATCATGCGATCAAATTCCTCATTGATTTTCTGGTACTTGGCTTCCGTGCGAGGAGTCAGCAAGTTGTATCCCGGCTCCACATCCTGGTCATCTGGGCTCTCACCCCCCTTGTGTTCCTTCTTATTCAAGGCCTGTAGACATACGACACCCTTCAATTAAACCCAGCCACCATAGGGGAGGGAGCAGGTATGGAAATCAAGGGAAGCGCATAAGGTGGAAGCCTTTACCTGATCCACAAAAAAAAATTTGCTTCATGCAGAGTTTGCAGAAAGACCAACCGACCAATCGTGGTGCAGAGAAGAACAGACACTGTGTGGAATCACATGCATAGCAACAGCCCAGTGCATTATGGGAATTATATGACACCTTCTTCCAAAGAATGGGGTGACTTAGGTTAAGAAATTTGGGTTGGGAAATGAAGGATGTAGTGGGAACATAAGGCTTCTTCCCTTATGTGCTCCAGGGGTGAAATGTTCTATGGTTTTGTACTGAACCTAAACAGGGCCCCATGCACGTTGTTCCACACCTACAGAAAATAAACACCAGTTGAGTGAATGTGGCCATTTCAGATGTTGTTCTTTTTTTGGCTGAAATTTACCTGGTCATAAGGATCACATAGGTCATCACCCTTGTTCTCCTTCTTTCTCAACATCTGAAAAATATCAATATGGACATCAGGGATCAGTCGCATGCTTGGTTAACGTCTTAGCACTGGGAAGGAAGATTAGGGGCTTCTTGGAAGAAACAGCATGTCAACAATACCCAACTGGTTATGCTACTGGGCCTGCTGCCAACATTGATGAGTTTTTGAATGGTTAGCAGTCTTGATTTTCAGTATACCTTGTGCAAATTTGGTGCTACCCAACAGCCATGGGGTGAGGCTGGGTCAATGTGACAAGTTCATTTTCATTTTGCAAAGAGACTAACACATGCTATGGGCTGATATTCCTGATATTGGGAGTCAGCTTTGAACTGGCCATTTCTGTCTTTTTGGAAATACTTACCGAGTAGCAGTCCTTTGAGTTTGAAACAGTCACAAGCTCATTGACATCTTACCATATGGCATTATCACAAGTGAATAGGCTGCACAAATTTCACAATTTCAGTTAAGCTGTTTATGTTCTCTAAAAAAGGCTATAATTATTGCAAGTTTCAAGTATAATCACAATAGTGCTGTGTCTTTGCTTGCAGCTCTTGCTGAAAAAAATCATCGGTAATGGATTCCAGTTTTTACCCTCCCGTTCATTCTTACGATATAGCATTATCTGCTGCGAGATGCCTTCCTCAAGCTGATACTGTTACCTCTGACACTACAGTGGGCTTCTGACATTTGTGCCCTTCCATCCTGTCCAAAGGTCATCTACACACCCTGCTTCCCACGTGGCATTTCTAACAGACATTGCTACCATCCATCTACTCATACATCAATATTAATGGCCACATGCCAAACAGGACCTTATCCCTTTCTGACATTAACACATGGACAGCTCACACCTTTCCCTGCTTGGCAAGAGCTGCTCATCCCATTCATAAAAATTCTAAAACCAAACAGTCTAGATCAGCACAAAATAACCCTTAGCTAATTATTCTTTGCACTACAAAAGGGTAGTCTGTCGCCTAAAAGTGGATACCTGGGAGAGATTGACCAAGGTTACAAACTACAGCATGTTTAACTTTAAGTCCTAGATTATTGGCCCACTACCAGGCAGATAACCAGGATAACCTGTTCCACCAGTCTAAAGGCTAAAAATAAACACCGCCTGCTAAAAATAGCACCAATGGGTCAAGGAGGGTCAGTCTCTTGGAGTAGATGGAACATTCTTCTGACACGCCACTTCCTAGATGAAATGCCAGGAGAATGTGGAACCCACAGGTTAAGTGGAAGGAACTGAGTTACAAATAATACTCAATTCAAATAATTCATGTAATTGATAAGACTTTTATGCAAAGTACTTTTTCATTGGCTACACAGACTTCCGTGGATAAGTCTGTGAACTTTGTTGCTCCCACATCCTTCAACAAATATCAGCATAAAGAAAACAAACATCCAAACAGCATGCTCAAACTTTGTCATCAACACCAGATGAGGGAAGGTCAGTCTCTGTCTTTGCTGTAGCAACAACTCTCTCACAATCTGGGATTGATATACAATCAGAAGGTGAAGGTTCCTTTGTCTTGCCAAGAAGGTGCTAACAACAATAGATCACAGATTTAGGCTCTGCTATGAAGGCAACAGGTGGTCTGTATTACCCCTTCTCTGAGGACAAACAGAATGCCTAGATTTTCTTCTATTTTCTTTAACTCCCGATAAGAAAATTGAATATCTTCATTAGAACATTAGTTTGAGAAACTCTCTCCATACTTTCTTAAAATTCAAAATAAAACTTTTATACCTATTCAAACACAGAATTGGACCACACGCATGCATACATACATACCAGATGCCTTTCTAACTCATCAGTACACTTTTTTTCAGGTCAGGATCTTTGACCAGCTACGACCTGCACTTTACAATCCTATACTTGTTTCACAGAAGGCAAGACTTTTTTGCTACTTGCACTGTATAAGACCAATAATGAAATAGGTAAGGCTGAAGCAATGGAGAAAATTATACAGTTAGAGGAGGGCTGCTGAATGTGAGTAATATTCTGAAAGTAAAATTGTCCATGACAACCACGGGGCTCACAGCCTATATTTTGTGTAGTACTATGCAACAGCAGAATATGAAAATATGATAAAAAGGTGTATTAATAACACTGTTTTCTCATGCATATCCCTTTCCGTTATCTGACCCACCAAGGGCACCTGCCCCTTGGTCTTTCCCAACTTATTAGCTGTGCTTACATTATCGATCAGCTCTACAGACAGGTACACCCCTCACAAAGCTGGGCTTGTGAAATCAAATTAGAGCAAATCAGCCTTGACATGAGGGAAGCTCCACGGGGGACTCTACACTAATTTGCCCTGAAGTCGGCAGTGCTAATGATAACAATCAATGCTAATTTGACTTTCAAACTTTCAGTATTCAAGTCAGCATCCCCAAGTTCAGGTGGGGACCCCTTGAACTTCAAAAAGGAGACAGAAAATTTCTTATTCCAAAATCCTCAAGTAGTAAAACATTCTTTAGTTAGTAAAAAATAAACAATTAACTTTCTCCTGTGTCTTATAATCAATATTCGAAAATGATCCAGGACCTTTTCTGATAACAACAACAACAAAGAAAAAAAAAAACTGCTGTCTGCAAATTGAGTCACACAGGATTAAAGTTCTTCTGTCCTATACAAGGTAAAGATTGGTTGTTCAATCTATGTGTTGGGAAACGGTTTAACCTTTTCCATTGCGTATAGACAGTGGCTTTCTCACATGTGTTGTAGTATTTTTTAACAAATGAGATTTTTTTCCTTTCACCACCTATGTCCTAGACTCAATGGTTCTTTCTCCATTCATTCTGCAACAAAGGAAGCATTAGAAAGGCTGACTTGGGCACATTATTAAAGGGCTCATACCTGCTAAGGAATTTCTGGTCATGTAGAGTATATAGTAATTGCCATAACAGTAGTATGGGGAATAGTTTTTCTGTTAAGGCAACACAATAGTTTAGAAATTAGACTGAAAATCCTAATACCTTAACAATTCAAGGCATAGAAAACCTGACATTATAGCTAAGTCTCAAGGAAGAAACCAAGATAGAGTAAAACTCATAATGGATTATTGGTCCTTTCTGTCTAAGTTCTTTAGAAAATCCTGATAAAACTATTTGCTTCAGAATACCAGACACAAACAATCTCTTACAAATACAATACACCCAAGCATTGTCTGATACTAGAAATGGCCAAGGTAACAATGTCTGAAACTAAAAATAGCCACAGTAAGGGCCAGAATTATATGCTGGTTGAGTAAGATTACTATAAATAGAACCCTGCATATCTTTAAGACATCAATGAATGCATGAGAACGATTTCATTTTTCCTGCACTCAAACAGGATAACATAAATGTGGCGGTACATCCTCTATAGAAACAAGATACAGTAGTGGGTGATCAAAAGGTTGTTGTTATACCATGGATATAAAATTGGATTTAACAAGGAGTTGTATAATGCCAATGGGCCTATTGATGAGCTGCATTATTGTAGGTGTATGCCTGCTTAATTCAACCATTCATATGCCCTCAAGCTACCTCATATCCTCATCAAACCGAAAATAGAACAAGTGCTGGACCAGGGGCAAATGTAGAACATTATCTAATCATGCATCAACATGTTGTCATGGACATAAATGAGCACCCATGGCAAGTCTTGATTCAGACAGAAAAATCCTTTGAAGGTCTTAAATTTTGAATTTTCCCCATCTGATTTAATTGTAGCATACCCTCCAGTGAAACATAGCCATGATAGCCTAGGTACTTTTATACCAAACGCATGCTGACTATTTCTCATTGATTTGGAACAGCAAAACTGCAGGAGGAGATTATTGGACACTTCTACTTGGGATCAGGCTGTCAATTCATTTTCCCACCTCCATGAATCAGGAGTTCTTATCTATATCAACAGTGTCTGTGAACATAAAACAATCTGGTACAGTTTGCACCCATGACTGCACAGCAAGTCACTGTGGTGCTGACTTCAGGATACTTTTCCGATGTTGGCCAGCGCAGCAATGCCACACTTACAGTAGTGTGTTGATCAATGAAATTGGTTTTCATCAATGAAATTGGTTTTAAAAAATGGAATTGGTCAACATTAAGTTTTTTTTTACTAGGTGATCTTTGACAGACTGTACAGCTAACCAAATTGGATTATCAGTCAAGATTTAAAAGGCAACAAGACACACAAAGTGTAAAACAATCCGTTCATTATCTATGAAATTTACTAAGCAATCTGTCAAATCCAGTACAGTTAGATCGTAGCCCCTAGTGGAAAGGGGGTGTAACATATAGTTATCCCAGGTAGTCTACAACATGGTAACATGACTACCTGGTACAGTCACATGAAGAACAGGTGATTGTGGATGTCAGGACATGACATTATATCTACCCTTTATCTAATTGCTCTTTCCTTCTGCTGTCTATGTTGGACAGAACGGCTCATGTTACCTGTGTGTTGTGTCTATTAATAATCACATGTAATTACAGAAGGTCTCTCATGTCTATACATGAACTCAATGATGCATAATTTTGGGACAGAGTCAACCTACTTTAGATTCTGTTAACGTTGACTTGTCTGTGTAGAGCTAGCAGTCTCTATTATAGAACTGCCTGCAAAGAGCTTAGATTTTAGCAGGTTAGTTCAAGTAAAATTTCAGTTTTGCAGCTTTTTCTGTTGTCTACTTTCACCTATTCTGCTCTTAGTATATCAATGCAAGGATTTTTGGCAACTGTACATGCGAAATGTTAAGGAGATCACCCCACTTTATCTTAAATTGAGATGCACACCCTCAACTACTGTCCCTTGCAGAAGATGATTCTGAAGCAAGAATTGGGGTGTGCTTGGTTAGACGAGGAATCAAAATGATCTTGAGATGGTTCTATAGTGTATAAAATCTCAGAGCAGTGTAGATATCTGTTACATTATCTTCAGTTACATTAACCAGTGTACATGTAAATATTTAGCAAAAAAGTCCTGTTGCAAGATTCTAGGAGTCCACCATTATCTCTAACTTATCTCGTATCTCTGAGACATTGGTTGTTTTTGTCCACTTCTTATGAACTGAATTTTGCAATAATAACTTCTAGTTACAGTCACTAATTGCAGTTCTTCTAACATTGCTTTGGCTAGTCTGATTCGAACAGTATCTAACATATTGCTGCCATCTGCCATACTGCCAAGTGCATGCAGGTTTCCATCATGTCCTGACATGACACTACAAAATCACAATCTAACATGTATCTACAATTATCTCATTTAATAATGAAGACTTGACAACAGCATCTTAACTCATCATAACTGGGACCGTCTCCCCCATTGCCCTATCATTTCAATATCCGTGACCCATACAGTAGTATGTTCTTCTTCATAAGATGCTCTTCCCTTCCCTTTTTTCTTCGTAACACATTCACTACACTTGGCTCATCCTCACGGTAATTTGGGGAGATGATTCTGATTTGATATGATCTGAAGTATAGTGTACAAATCCCAACACCCACCTGTAAAAATCCCTACAGAAAAGACAGATCCTCCAGGGGGCCCAAGTCTAAGTCAGCATTTCTGGGAATTTTTCACCCTAAGTAAGCTCTTGGAAGTGGGAGATGTAAGGATGACATATAACACAGCCTAATACACAAAGCAAAATGTAACCTCGCCCCTAGAGCGCATATATGCACCAACTCTGTCCTGGTTACAACAAAACATTGTCAATGTCTGGAATTTTGGTAACTCTGAATTGGGGTTAGGTTGTCTCCTAATTAACTATCCTCACTGCCATTAGTACTTATCTATATGCATGTTTAATACAATCGATATTATGTTGAATTTAACCACCCGCCAATTACGCCTAACGTTCAATTGGAGCTGTCTGATTATTAACTACATAAATAAAAAAAAAGACATGCAGTTCCCACTTTCGTTTACAAAATCATTTAATCACCATCACCATATGTGTCCCAAACCTACACTCTGGGACACCATCGCATTTAGAAAGGTCTGCTTCCCATTCCATAGCCTGTCCTAATCCCCTCTGAGCAGGTGCACATACTGCAGACAGCATTATATTAGAGCCAAGAGCACAGAGGGAGCAGATGCCCTACCATACTGTACAAGGGTTACCAGGCATATGCTTCCAACACATCAGTATCTACTGCAGTAACTCCCTGCAGATGAGAATGGGGTAATACACTGCTAACTATGGAAAGGCAATCTGTTGTAGTGCAACTTATTTATTCATGCTATACTAGAATAAATTTTTTCCAGCTTCAGAAACTAGACATCATCCTAAAATGGGAGACTGATCTTCAACAAATCATAAAATACCAGCTGTATGTCTCTGGTCATCATCGTCATATCGTAATACTCACCTAAGTTACCTCAGGTAACACAGGGTAACTGAGGTTTGAATAGTCTATTAACATTCATGTCCTGAAATAATCTTCGTTTCTCCAGAAGCTTCTAAATGTTTTCAAGGCAGGTAGTAAAAAGCTGTCAAGAACATGTGGTGCACATGGGCTCGCACGAATGGCAGGGACAGTGGGAGACTGCCAATCAAGTAAATGCCTTCGATACCATCTGTTGTTATTCAAAGTTTGATTCCATTTGTGGCCTTGTACACTATCTGCATATACCAACATCACAGTAGAAGTGTCTGTCAAGTGCAAAATGCCTCTATTCCATTGAGAAAGATTCCATCAAGGGCAGAAACTCATTCTGACAAGTATGCTGTCAATAACCCTTATTGCAAGAGGTTTTATATAATTCAATTTGTCACCTATCATCATCAATTCAAGTTAGCAAAATTTCACATATTTATTTTTAAAACTGCAGTTATGGACATGGACCAAATTCTATTTTCACTTTGTAGGTTTTTTGCTTCACTTCAAATAAAGAAAACTTGCCTTGTCATTTCAAAATGAGTATGTTCAACACAGGGGCTTTTTTTCAGCAAAAAGTGTCTTGAATCCATGTACATATATGTGTACAACATTGTTTGTTGTATGGAATTGTGTTGTATATAAAAAACACAAATAACCCCTACCTCCACAATATCACTGTTGGTCCTGCTCTCGTGCGGCTCATTGTACTCTGTGTACTTGAGCAGGACCTTGTCCATGTCTGTGCTGGCATACTGGAACAGCTTGTTGGCGCTGTTGAAGATTATCAAGGCGATCTCACAGTCACACAGCACGCTCAGCTCATAAGCCTTCTTCATCAGACCAAATTTCCTCTTTGTGAATGTCACCTGGAAAATACAAGGATGTGTAACTTAAGCTTTCTTAAATGTAAAAAAAGAGAGCTTTTCTTTGTGCATTGAATAAAAAAACTGATAAACAAACCAACAATCTTAGCAAGTTTGCTTCATCTAGTGTCAATTAGTTAGTGGCAATTTCTATCTTTAACTACATGGAAATCTTGGTCTAAAATAATTTTCCGAAAAAAAGGAATGAAAAGTTAGCACCTAGGTGTTCTTAAGACATATTATGCCACCTAACACTCCACAAACAAATAAATAGCCTTATACTATGCTGTTTTGCAGCATCAATGTTCCTTTTCTTTTTCCAGAGGAAGTAACATTCCAATGATGAGTATAACACTGACGCATACATTGCTAGAGACTCCATTATGCTGAACCATTGACGTAAGAACAGTCAATTACTATCCACAGAACTGAGTATAGAGATTTTCCAACCCTTAGGCTGTACATACACCACCACCTGCAGCTCCAGATAAGATATATGGATCCACCTGTCCAAAATAACTATAAGACAGCCTTTACATTTATCCAAAAGAGATATTCACACCTCAAAGCAAAAATCAGAGGAATTACATAATAACCCAGCTATTCACTCCGCTATTTGCAACACGTTAATCTATTCGTTAAACTATTCGTAAATCTATTTCTTAAAGTGAAAGAATCACACAGATGTTTCAAAATCATTGTAAGTCGATAGCTTTTTGATGCCACTTTCAAAATGTTTCTCAAATATTTATAAGAATTCAGCAAATTTGACATGAATAACAATATAGCAAAGTGAGCCCTACAATTATAAAAAGATTTGGAAAATACCTCATAACCAGGATGTTTCTGTGGAGGATAAATAAAATACCAATTGTACACAAACAAAAAAAGTACATAAAATGAGCAGGGCTGATAATACATCAATGAAGGAGATGTCACTGTTTGCTCTTTATGAGACAATGGTTTCTGTGTTGCCCACTTAAAAATCATTACTGTTTTTAATGTCATGCATGCCTTTTTTTTCATAATTGGGTTGTACTTCAAAAAGAACAAACCTTTTAGTCTGTGATGTTCTCTAATTTTTCCATTGTTCAGAATAAACCTAGTTCAAGATTCCAAATCTTTAGGAAGTAGCTAGAATACCGATAAATTCACTGATTCTCACGGATGTAAACAATTTATAGAGGCCCCCACATGCATTCAAAGTGCAGCCTACATAGGGTAAAGCCGGTGAGGTTTATATAATGTGTTGACTGATATTCATAGTGTATAAAGACGTCAGTGGTGACGTGACTGCCTATAGGAATACAGGAAATAAAGGCGCCATTAAAGGGCTTAAATGTCTTAGTCGACAACACTCTTAATTCTCTGTAAGCACTTCCCAGATTAGGTAAATTGTCAAAATCTTGCTTCTAAATGAGGGTATGCCAGACAGAACCAACCATCATCTTGTCTTGTACCACAAGAGAAAATCAAAGTATTTAAATAAATGCAAGGTTGTTCTCCAGCCTTTTACCAGACCCACCAAGACAATTTTTCAAATAAATACTTTAAACACATGGTTAAGTGAATTACTTGAGAATTGGAGACTATTGCACAATAATATACTGACGATATTAGCAAACATATTAAGCACTAACAAAGCTAGTTAGTAACAGGAAGTTCAAATTTTGATCAATAGTCCATCTGCAACATTGTTACTTTGCTCCTTATTCCCCACCCAAATCCCATGTTGTCTGTGCAGATCAATACTACATGCTAGGACAAGTTTTCTCAGCCAATATCTATCCCATTACGCTGATTTTCTCACCTCCTGTGTGGCAACTGGCCAATAACATATTAGGGAGACTTGCATACCGTAAACTCATTTTATATCTTGCGGCATGTTGACAATCAAGAGTTTGCTGATAAAACAATAATATAATGAAGACAGAACATTTATTTGCTGTCACAGCAAAAACTGGAAACTTAAACATGTAGCTGAAATTTAATTTGAAGGATTACAGTATGTTGTGTATCCCCTCTAATATGGTCATGTCATTCCTACTCCTGCCTGTCATATTGGATAATACCAAATATGGCATAGGCTTGTTTTCATTTGAATGATCAGGGTAAAACTCCTGTCATAGTCACCAAAATGTTTCTTATTTCCTTTGACCAGCAGGGTAATGTTTTCATTTGTAAATTTGTTTCTTTGTGAATAGCATTACCTAGAACGCTATGTATTGTACTGATACAGTTTTTCATATCGGGTTAGGTCTTGCCCAATTGAACGTGAAGTTTGATTCTAGTTCCCTAGCAGCTGTTCTTGCTATTGTGCAAACCTTTAGATTTTTGTATCTTCTGTATAAAAGCCATACTAATCAGAGATGTTCAACAAGACTTTGATGAAATTTACTCTGGGCCTTGGGACAACACTGCCAATATTGCTAAGGGCATGATTAGCCCAATTACATGTCAGATACAACAGTTTCTGAACAGACAGGTAGAAATTGATCGTCTTGAGCTGACTGCTCGTATAGCTTTCCATATCTTAGAAGCTAATTTCACCAGAATCATTTGAATGTTGATAGGCTAGGGTACAACCTGGGTATGAATAGGTTCTTTAGTACCTTGGAAATGCGTTTTTAAAAAAGTATCTTTGTCTGCATTCCAGCCTTGTTTATTCCCATGATTAAATTGGTTGGAAAAAAGGTGAAGGTTGTGAGAGCCACTGCAGATGACTTAATGTGAGAAGTTAAACATATTTTATCAAAACATAAACATCAGGTGACTGTGTTCCCGACTGTTCAGACACACTTTCTGCCAATTTGAAATGCAACTTAACGAATATTTATCTGCTCTATGTAACCTAGTATCCAATTTCAGCTCCCGTCCCTCAGTATTTGAAGATTTTTCCTGCAATGTATCTTTAATCAGCTACTATTGAACTGTAGATACAAGTTGCACACTGCAGCACCAGAGAACAACTTTTTCCCAGGCCCCTGACCTACTAGCCAATAGATAACTTTGTTTCCGTAGCAAGTCTGCTGAGCACAGGAAGAGCCACGCCGCACAAAGCACACATTATGAGCTGCACACTAACCCAAGGTTGAACACAGAAGTACTTTCCAAGCAGAGGTTCAGCTCCAGCTGTTTTTGACTTGTTTTAAGCCTTTTTGTCAGGGTTTCTATTTTGTACCGTTTTCTTCCTGTCCATTTGGCCAGCAGACATGAAGAAAAAGGTACAAAATAAAAACACTGACAAAAATGGCTAAAAACATGTCAAAAACAGCCAAAGCCAATTCTCTGTTTGGAAAGTACCCCGAAGACAGAATAAAATAGCCCCCCTACGAATTACGTGACATTAGAAGGCCTGCCTACGCCTTACGGAAAAGAGCATGAACGCCATCTTCATTTCAATATATATGTTCAACTTTAAGTTGGTGACCTAAGCACTTTGATTAGAAGTCATAGTCTGACACACCTGCATTTGCATACTGTTAAATATGACAGGTGACAACAGAAGAGGCCTCCAATTAGCTCACTACGGTCCCGTTCATGATGCAAAAATACAAACGGTTCTATCTGCTTCGGTAAGCTGAAATGGATTTATTTGTCATCATGAACTCTCCGTTTCAGATTTCATGCACATTTTTGTGAACCTCCTTCGGATCTGAAACGGTTTCTAATTATCTGGAACTGACCGCAGGGCTGCAGACTGGGATTCCTTGGTCACAGCTTCCATCTCCGCCTGGTCAACTAATCCCACCCTGGTAATTTTGCCTGACTGAATTCAATCAACAGCTCTGGTTGCCAAAGGCTCTTCCTCAGTGGGACTGAGGCAACATTTCCTAAGGGGCATGTTGGCCCTGGTGCTGAAAAGCCAGCCTGTGCAGGCCCTGGCAAGTCTGGATTCCAGGCTAGGATCTGGAGATATGTGAGGCAAGCCTGACCTCACTCTCATGGAAAAAAAGATTAGCATCTCTAATTGAATTTGACATGGAGGATAAGGGCTGTTACGGCTATGCTAACAGCTGGCTTGTGAATTTTCAGTCAAGAATGAGTTATCAATATACAGGGCTCGAAATTCATTTTTGGGATTAGGTGCACTGGTGCACCCAGCTTAAAAAATTGGGTGCACCAAAACATTTTTGGGTGCACCTCTTAAATTTAAGTAGAATGTAAAAAAAAAACTAACAACAAAACTTAGTTACAAGCTATCAAATTCTTAAACAAGTAACATGACAGACATGTTTATTATCTTTCTAACACTTAGATGTCGAGAATATGATGTATACTAGTATACTCGATTTTCCTAACAAATCCACAAAACAAAGTTTATACTGGGAACTACCACCTACTGTCTTTTTAACATTAATGCCTACTTCAATATAGGATCTCTCTACACCCAAGTCAGTCTGGAAGGTTTCAGTGTTGAGTTTACATGTACTACTTTGTCAGTTTGTTGGCCTTGTTGACCATGTGTCATTTGATCTCCAGGCAGAATTTAAATGGAGTTGTTTCTATTGTGAGAAAATCCAGCTGAAGGTAGGGACAGGAAAAGCCCCTAGAACAGTTGGTCAATTTTTGTGAAGCCAACTTTCTGTTGATACATTAAAGGTGATGCATACTATCACTGATTCTAAGGACTTTGGTATCTCTCAAAACCACTACAAGTGTATAGATATAGCCCAAATAATATACATTATCTAAAATTAACAAATATCTCTCTGCTTTATTCAAACTCTACTTTTTCCAACAATGTTTGCTTTTATTGTCTGGCAATATATATATATATATTATTTGTAAAATTTGTTTTTATTATCGGGCCACCTCCTGGTTAACTGGGGAACCTACATTCCTGATATTGGAGGGTCGATGTGTCAGGAAACGTATAGCATATATTGGAAGCAGAATGTTTTCAGAGGCATTTCCAAGGCCATAAGGCACAGCTTCAGCAAGACATTGGTCCAGTTCCGATCGAAGACCAACGATCTGACGCAAAAGTACAAGATTGTGCAGAATCGCAACAACCTCAGCGGGTCAGACGTCACATTTTCATGCATTACCATGCCTTTTCAAGGAACTGGAATGGTTTGCCCGTGGGTGCAAGTTTGCATAGTGAACGCAAAATGCAAACCGTTTGCTGTCGAATTTTCAGGCAAAACAGATATGATTTTTTGCATCATGAAGAGGGCCAAAAGCTGGTTTAAGTGATACATAAATACCAGTAGTACAGAAAGGCCTGCCACTATACAAATGCATGTGTTCTACTGTGTTTGTTCCAAGCTGGTGCGAGCTTTGCTCTTGACGTCACACGAATACACACTGTCTTGCTAAAAAAAAAGACAACCCATCTTCTCCACATGCTTTTCTTTCTTATTTGAGTGCTAATCTCCCTCTGGGCTTTCCAACTTGCCAGTTTTAAAGTATATCTTTATCGTTGAAAAAGGTTGCTACTATGCAGTGTACGGGTTAGTAAAACCAGGTGTCCAAATGGGATCAATTAGGGAAAGTGACCATTTTGTTGCAAATTTTGCTCCAAACTCTTTTCCAAATACCAAAGCTCTTTTGTTATGAAAGATCTTGGGGGACTTCACAATATAACAATGCTATCTATGCTAACTTAACCTTCTTCTCACGTAGTGCTACTTTACTCTCCAAATTTGTGTTGGCCGTAGCGTTTGTATGGATGAGGATAAATTTCATAAGATGTGTTACTTGGTTCCTTAACCCTTTGTTTGTTTGTTTGTTCTTGTGGTACAGGCATCTGATAATGAGCTTATCAACACTTAAGGGCTGTATCTAAACTTCCCATTATGTCTGTCATCAGCCACAATTGTCTACAATAAAAAGGCAAAAACATCTACATTTCATTTGCTTACTGAGAGAAGAATATAAACTGTTCATTCTCTTTTTTTTGCAGTAGTCTCAATCAAATATGCATGTGATGAGTTAGGGCAGTGGGTTTCAATATGCCCAAATTTGTAAGTTCAGATAATCAATGCTGGTATGTGGTGATATGAAATTATTTCTTAACTGAAATGCAGTCTGTCAATTAGTAAGCATTCGTGATGTGACATTTCCTTTTTATTCTGTTTTAACCACAGAAAAACCACTGTCAAAACATATTCAAAATCTTTTTTTT
>NC_049980.1:19844494-19855871 GCF_000003815.2 Branchiostoma floridae | reverse complement strand
TCTCATAGCATTTGGCCTTAGTCCTTGAAAGCCAGTGCAGTGGCTTTCCAAGCAACATTAAGACATCTAACAGTTCTGGGTTATTCATAACTGAGAGAGTAGGAGCTTTAGGAATACATCATTCAAGGGACTCTCACAGGCATGGCTTTGAAAACACACATTCACCAGTATGACGAAAGTACTTGACGTGTGTATGTCTCCCTTTCTGAACATGTTTAAAGGGGGAAATCATGCCAATTGTACGCTACATTTCAATTGTTTATTGGCTCAAAATAAAGAGCTTCACCCTCGATATATGCAACCTTTTTTTTCTACAATGATCTTGGCTTTGTTTAGTCAAAACAGACACACCAGATGTACATGCTGCTGTTTTTGGACCAAATAATATATACTTCAACCATTTTTACAGGTGTGCATGCAAATGTTTGGGTTTTAAACATGTCATTCCTTGCAAATGGAAGGGAGTTTAAGGGAAGTCTCCCTGACAACAGTGTGTCTGTAACCTGATGACTTCATCATACCTTATCTATCCTACACATGGTGGTGGCTGTCTCAATCTGAAGGTAATCCAAATCTCAATACATTGACCACAAGCAATTCCAACTTCATAGGACTGAAATCCGCCCTGATAACAGAACAGAGAGATGTTCAAACTTTCTATTCCTTTTAAAAATTGGAGGAAAATTGGAAGGTAACTAGGAGACTCAAGCTGACAAGATACGCGAGGAGGAGAGACGGCCTCTGATTAGTGAGGAGGCAGTCCTCTAATACCTGGATGTTGTTATCGAGCTGCACTAATTTTTCCTGTAGTTTCTCAGCAAAGCTGAAGCCACTTTCTTCTTTCACAAGTTTCACAGGCTGTGCAGGAAATGTGCCAAGTTTGCTGAAGACGGTGATACAAAATTACAACAAACATGGGCAAATATTACCTTTAACTTCTGCAATATCTTAGTTTGAGAACCCCATAACTCCTCAATAATATCCCACTAAAAAAGCATGTAACATCTCTGGCACATGAAACTGTGTGTCCTACCTGACGGTTGCGTTCATCATCAATCCGAGCAATCTGGATTTTCTTGCGCCCCATCGCTTTCTTCAGTTGTCTTTCAGTAGTTTCAAGTACAAGGAAGTCCGTAGCAAAATAGTCCTGAAGTAAAACAACGGACAAACATATCAGCTGTTGCGGTGTACAATCTCTGGCAAGGGAGTCCAGAAGGTGTATTTGTACTATACCAATAGAAGATGGACCAAGCTTACAATGGTTGACAGGTAAACAATACAGATATCCATAATACCACTTACGTAACATGGGGGGAGAGACAAAACACAATGCAAGAACAACTGTAAAAGTGAGGTACTTACCTATCTGTATAGTTTGGTTGTGTCTAGTCGTCTCCCAGTCTTCCTACGTCGCATCCCTGTCCATTTGGACCAGAAGAAGTGCAAGTGGTGGCTGGAGTCACTGGGGTTTTTAATCCCGTAATTTCACGGTCGCTGCCCTTCAATCAAAGACTCAATAACCCAAACTGATGCCCAAAGGGATTCTGGAAAAGAAAAATTACTGGTCATTAGAATTACTCCTGTACTTTTAATGGATTGGTGAGGATGGCTGCAGGGGCAGCCACCTCTCTAACGACTTCCACTGTCTATGTGTTAGGCAAAGGCTATTAACAGTAGGTGTTCCAATAAACTTCCCCATAGGCCGTAGAGAATAAGTACCTTAAAGCGTGATCGTCAGGAGTCAACAAACCTTTAATACCTCCTACCTGAGCTACGGAAAATGAGGAAAAGGTCCCGTGTGAATCTGGTGGAGACGCAACGCGTTCAACGGTGCTTGTACAGAGTAAACCGTTAGGCTTCCTGTCAATGGAAGCATGGAAGATGGCTGCTACACTGGACGGGGAGGGTAGTTTGTAATACCAAACCAAGCAATAAGGCCATTTACCCTTGACACGCACTGTCCATGCCCAAATTGGGAGGTTGGGAGGCTGCCTATGACCTGTTATGTACGCCCCTTCCCAGGGTAGGCAGATAAGAGGGAGGGGTAAACAGCCAGGCAGAAGCCCTCCCACATAGCTGACATGCCACCAAACTCACTACCGCCCCTGTCTCCAATGACATCAGTTAGAAGCTAAACAAGTGTAACTGACACTGGGTCCTGCACACTGGTCCAAAACATGACACTTCTTTAAAACCCTCTCAGAAGGCTGGCCAGCATATTGACCATGCAGGACTACTGACAAGACAATCCTGTGAGAACCCCTTAAACTGTTTATGATAGGTGTGATATGGCAATACAACTCCCAAAAGAAAACCCATTTTGTTCTCTGTACTCTCTTGTCTTGTACAATAAAATTGCAACATTACTTTAAAACTTGTAATTTTCCCTTTAAATATTGTATAGTTTGTCTATTGTCTATTGCTCATTCAAACTAATATCTGGAACTATGCAACAAACTTTACGTTTTTCTACCATGAACTCAGTTACCCTGTACATCTTATGTACAGTCTCTCACTGTTAACTTTCTAATCTTCAATAATCGGAGGAGGAGACGCAAAACAAGAACCCTATGTGTGGCCTAATTGGCCTGGAGCAGTTGGTGGGAGCAAGCGGAGCAGAATGCCATACATGGCACATCGAACCCGGGCGCCTGCCATACCACACATACGAGCCATGCCTGGGCAGTAACCATCCTACTCTCATCACCAACCTTCCTGAACTCCTGCACAAAAGGCCCTGTCCACCTCCAACCTACCCCAAACTCATCATCTCTCCTCTCCTCTCCCACTGAAGCTCACAGGATTGGGTTCCAGCACATCACAGTGCGATGAGGGAGGTAGCACCCCACACAACATCCCTGAACATGAGATGAGTCTGGGCTGACCTTCATAGTTCACATTCCTGGACATCATGCCCAGCGCTCCTTCATCTCCCATCATAAGTCATTAGGAAATCAATATCACATGTGGGTATTGTTCACCAGCAGCACTTAGTTTAAAAAACTAAAACTTCAGCAGAAAGGTAACACTGGATGTCTGAAAACCAGTGAATGCGGATAAATCTAACAAATCACCAGGGAAAATTCAAAAGGAAAATTTTAAATTTGAAAGTTAGTATGACATGCAGTAACAGTGGGGTTCAAGCGCCGCCAAACTGAACATGCCAATGGTTCTGACTAGGGGTGGGTACCGGTACAGAAAATTCAGGTCCAGGTCCGGTCCAAAGGATCAGGTCCAGGTCCGGACCTGAACCTGGACCTGATTCAGTATAACTCCTACGAATGGTCCATTTCACTAAAAAGAAATCTGTTTGGTGGAGTATTAGACTGGCATTTTAAAATCCTACAATGCTAACTGCACCTGTAGTACGATTGGCTGTAAAACTTGGTAGAAATTACTATAAACTCTACTCTATTTCACTATTGTTATTTTCTTCCACCTGCAAGCGCCAAAACGTGTGAATGCCTGAGAAAATAATCTGTTAATTTTCTAGTCGGTCCAACATCCGGTCCGTTTTTTCTGGACCGGTCCAATAAGAAAAAACGGTTTAGCACCGGTACACTGTACCAATACCCAGCCCTAGTTCTGACCCTTTCGGCGTAGTGGTTAGCGATATTGGGTTTGTGAGCACTATTGTTTCAATGCTGAACCTGATCTGGTGTTGCAAAGTTAATTTTAATCCTTGGTGCAAACAGTCAGTGGTAGACCATTTGCACGAAATTATAATGCAGCACTCCACATTTGGTGGAGTTTTAAACTAAGTTGAGCCAAACGAAATATGGTTGTCTGGCGTAACTGGGTAAACAAGTATGTCAAACCCTCCAGTACCTTCAATGATTAGGTTGAACATTAAAACACCTGTTACCTTCTGCATTATCAAACTTAAGTACGAAGACAAGATTTCTTTGCAAGTTTCAACAACAAACAGCCTTGTCAGCATACGAAGTCGGATATACACAGATTGCTTCCCCAAATTCATTTCACTTTCTTGCATTTCTTTCTATCTCAGGAGACTCGCCTAAAACACATGAGAACGACAATGCATCCAAAAATTCATTGCAGCAACAACGACCAGTGACAATCTAAGTACAAAAAAATCGATGTTATCCATATTTGCAGCGCTTTGATGTGGCGTTCCTCAGATAAGGTTGGCGAGTTATTGCCTGTCAGAAGAGAAACGACAATTGGGACAACCAGCATATGCAGAAAGGCTGCTGATGACAAAGAGTGATGACAAAGGTAGCCAGCTAGCTTTGATCTGTTGGACCTACCCTCCCACAAGGCACCAATGAGTACCAGACAGGCAATTGGAAACAATACACATCTACCTCGCAGCCTGGAATGGTTTTGTTACCAATTTGTCAGTCTGAAGGGACTCGTGATACAGTATTGACTAAAACTAAAAAACACCAGGTTCAATGTTTGCAAAAAAGAGACACTAAGTTCTATAATGTTCACATGTAATGGCTTTCTTTACATGATTTATAATTTTACAGAATATCTAAATGATACAGTACTACTGCTCACTTCAGCATGTCATAAAAATCATGAGAATATTCAAATTTACACAACAACTTGGTATGTCATGGACTGTTTTAACTCCAAGGAAAGCCTTGAAGATCAAAACAATATTGGGTCATAGATTTGGGTCATACAATAGAATAGCTTTGTGATAGCCCATCACAAGCGATTAGGGACAAATCTTTATCATTCAGAATTCATTCTACTGCACTATCACACAAAGATAGAAGTGTCATGATACTACAGGGAAGAGAAAAAGACACAATTTTGTACAATCAAAAGCTTAGCAATTTCACTTTACAACTAACGACAAGTCCAACCACGATACACAATGGTTGTACATTTGAACTGAAGAGTTGAATGACCAGAAAATGGCTTGCCTTTGTGATGATAACAAAAGTCTTCCAAACATGAAAAGGTCGAAGTAATTACTGCGAAGGGTGTTGCCTTTTCTAACCACATAATCCAAGGCCAAATAACGTTTGGATGAATTGGATGGGACAGAAAAGAAGTCTAGCACATATTCGCGTTTAAAAACCACTAGAGCACAAGTGATCACATTTGAAAGGCGTCAATCAGGACATATACCCTACAATTGAAAGTCAAAAGGAACCTGGTCACCACCACTGCCTTAGGACAACAAGAGACAAACATATGCTATTGAAGACTACATATAACTTGGACATTTACAAATGTAAAATCTAGCTAAACGTTGTATGATTTATATTTCTAAAATCATTGAATATATATCTAACTGTAGCTCAAGTTTGCCAGTTGTTCTATCATCATCGTCATGTATAGTTGTCCTATTGTACATAATGTTTTTCTTCTCTGACTAGCTGTCAAGATTGTAATGTCTCCTGCAATACTTCAATCAATCCCGAGACACAAAACATTAGCAATTCATCCACAAGTTGCTGAAGAGTCCTAGTGTGAATGACTACTCATTACAAATATTGGTGAGAAACCACTCTGCCCTTTGGACGTTATTCTAACAGAACATACTTTTAACATGCAGCAAATAGTACAATATTTCAAGAAACTGTGATATGTTATGTAACATAACTAACATATTCAAACTTCAGATTGATAGTTTTATTACTAACAATTACCAAAAGACAAAATTAACTGCTGAAAAACAAGGGTCTTGGTAAACAACAAAGAACAATTCAGCATACCTATAGCTTACTCTGTAAACACATCTTCCCGGTAGATGGCTCAAATTACCCAACACTACCTTTCTGAGCATGACATCAACAACACTAAACAAAAAGGCAACTGAGCTGTGGTCCTTTCAACCCGCTTGGAAAACCCCACTGATGTCATGCACCAAAAATACCTGGTATAAATACACTGTTCTGTCAGGAAAGGAACTCTTCTCACTAAGTGTACTTTCCCCTGATCTATCCCCGTATAAAATACACCTCTTGACTTCTGTATTAGCCATGGGTTAGTTTCACCAACCGGGCTACAGAAATACCCTCTGGTTGTATCAAAATTATAAGAGATAAAACAGGAATATGCAGGAAAAATGCAATAAGCACATCAAAGGATGCTTTCCAAATCAGCAAATTTGAATAATCAAAGCAGTATTATATCCACAGGGTAACATTAACAGCCAATATATATACATATATATCTAATATAACCAGTTAGGCACACTCTCTTCATTCCTTGGTAAATTTAGCCTCTACTTGCTAGCCAGTTTGCTAACCTGTACACCCACTCAATTCCCACTACATGAAAAACAACTTTCTGTCTCTTAAGGGCAGGAGATACACGTGAGTGACAAGAAAATTAGCCAACGACAATCTCACACAAATGAGTGTTGAGAAGACTTGTTCAATACTCTCAAATCGTAGACAAGGTGTACAATAGGCATGCCAGTACTGACAGGCATACTGTGATGACATGTTAGCCTATGGCCGAGCAAATAAAATACAAGACCTTAATCTTTATCATTATGTGTCAGTTGGTATAGCAAAGGCCATTACTTTGTGTCAATCCAAATGGAAATTGACAGACTGCACCCTTTCTGTGCTCCTTACGAACAAGTTTTCTTTCTTTCTATTGGCTTATGATATAATGTTATACTATGTCAGGGCTCAAAATACCACCAGCTGTACTACATATGTTGTATACAGGGAAAATTAAAAGTATGTAAGTGCTTATGATGTCCACCTGAATGTCCATGTACTGGATTCATACTCAAAGGTTCATTTGGATTTTTGTTTGCTATATTGACTGTTTTAATGGTTTCTTGTTTCATTTCACATGTTTCAGTGTGATCCAAACATCCTAAACTCTGAGCGGTGCAGGTACAATCTGTCTAGTGTAGCTGACTTTCAATGTAACCTGCAGGAAAATGTATCTTGACTTGAGCCTTGGCTATATTATCAACATGCCATGAAAGCAGTTGATAAGTAAAACCTGGTCAGCAATTATGTGAATTGTGTCCTTCTCTGGCTTCCCTATTGTCCTGTCTGACATGATGAATTTACAAAGCAGTACCCTGACACAGTAATAGGCAAGAAGCATTCAGCCAGAAGTGAGCTGACAGTACCTAAATACAAAAGCTACACCTTCAGGACAACAGTTTAGTTTTTTAGAATTCTAAGCACTCTTCAGCCAGCCATTAAAACCTGTCTGCAATGTGACTGAAAAGCCTCTTATGATCTTACAATGATGTCCCATTGACGTCACCATTGGTAGCCACTCTTCAGTACCGTACTAGCTGGCTCTTAGCCTGGTCTTAGCAATCCTCTCTTTGCAATGATGTGAGTAGTTATCCTCCAACATTCAATAGTTCAAATGTAAAAAATGTATGTCTATGGGCTGAGAAAGTCACATTCTGGGTGTTCATGTCACCATATGTACTCACAGCTACAGTTCAGAGTAGTTTAGTGGATAAGCTATTTATAACTTGAAACAATATATTTTATTTATGACATCATGATAACAATACAATTCTTGTGCACATTATCTGTAAAATATATGCCTTTATAAGTAACCAAGGCTATTTCTGGCAATTGGCATTTCACACCTGTGTTATTGTGGCAGTACAAACAGGTCTGACAATACTTACATCACATGAAGGTACATTGCAATGGTCAGGTAAAAGTCAAATCATGCAACTGTAAATTGACAGATGAGGAGAAAGCAGGTTTTCTTGGTGTGTCAAACAGTAGGTTTCAAATAGTAGCAACTGTAGTAATACTCATTATGATCTCTTGAAGATTTAGGCCCAATCTAGACACATTTTTTCCCAACATCTGCGGAGATGTCGGGGGGATCTAAACCGTAGGGACAGGACACCCGTGGCACTTGGATTGCAGTCATGACACATTGCGCGATTTTCAAAATGGTGGCGGAATGGTCAGCAATTCTGTTCATGACAGATCAGATCATGTTCTCTCTGTATCTCACAAGCATGTTTTTAAACATAAGAATATCAGGAATGACGGCACTGGCCAACTATGTCAACTATAATATCTACCATGCTTTCGTCCTTGCTGCCCTCATCATGGCGGAGGTGGTGAGCTGCTCCACCGCTTGATCTTGCATCATGCAAGGAGTCCCGTTTGGGAGCAACACAACTTGTCCTTGACACACTGAGTGAAGCAGAGTAGTACCACTATACAGTAGTAGTAGTGCTTATATCACAAACTGATGCAGCTATATAGCCTAATGAGCCCACGTTATATGCTAATAAGTCCTCAAAAAGTCGGGACATATCTACACACACGCAAGTCGTCGGGGACTCCTGCTAAGCTGTCGGGCGAATACTCCGGACCTTTCGGGAGAAATTTTGATGGCACCTTGCGGCGATATCTGCAGTTCCATCTAGAAGCTGGAAAAACCTGTCAGCGACAAGCTGTCGGCTCACAGATATTGGGAAAAACTGTGTCTAGATGGTGCCTTACAGTATGCCCTTTCTTTTTCCACAGCTCTCTTGAAGTTCTACTAAAACTAATCACGTATAACTTACTGTCAGCACTGCTCCTTAACATAATCCTATACCGACAGTGCATTTTTCTCTGAATTGACATGATCTCTCCCAGGAACAATTACAGAACGCCAGCCTTAGACAGGCTACCTTGGGGGCTTTGGATGGATGCATCTTCCTCTAGACTGTTAGAAATTGGAATCAGGTTTGCTGTTTGTATGTTTTCAGTACATTGGAGGTTAGAAAAATTTCTACTAGCATAAAAACATTTTTCTGGTTTTAACCAAGATGAGAAAAAGATTAATCACTATTCTGACACTATAATAGGAAACACACAGAAAAGTACAGTTTATGATGATGAATTTCTTTTTTTTTCGCATATCAATATCATCTCAAGGACCTTATTTTTCTCTTACCATCTTGAAAACACCTGCAATTCATCTTGCCTGAGTGTAGCTGATAAGATTTGGTAGGAACTGGTGACCTTTGTTTAACACATCATTAGTAAAAGACACTAACAAAATGTTTTATCATAGATTCATACCATCTTGAAATCATTTAAAAATACAAGAAGTTATTTAAGTAGGAAATATTATGACATCATTGAACAAGATCAGACCAAATCACAATATTGAATGCATTGTTTGATATCAAGAATATCTAAAAATTGCACTTGAATGTAGCTATATTCTTTACACTGATCAACATGTAGTTATAGTCAAGATGACAACAGCTTACTTTCCTTGTGAAAACTGGCAACTTGTATTTTGATCAGGTGCAAACCATTCTCTATCATCTGTATGTTTCATGGTAATACCTGTGTCATTGCCTCTTCCATACATCATCAAAAGGAAAGAAATCTATCCCAACCTACCTCTGTGCCTTGCTGACGTCAAACCTCATGAGTGCATGACAATCCTGCCAGCCCACACTTCACAGCAATGTGAAAATTAAAGCATCCCTTCACCCTAGCGTGCTAGATAAACAAGCATGTGGCCACAGCTCCCTGGAGGTGCCCTGACAGTCAACATACACATCAGAAGAGCATCGGAAAGGGTCAGTCTGGGTTTCCTAGACTTTGGGGCAGGGCCAGGATCTGCACAAACAAATGGGCCAGTTCCCACAAACCACTGGCATAGCTACACTAGAAGTAGCCTAGTTATCAATGGTGCTCTGTGCTGAAAACACTGGATTCACTGTTAAATCTGAAAGCCAGTAAGGTGTCCTGTAAAACTTCATTCCATATATACCCTACCAATATTCAAACTTAACCGATTTGAAATCCAGGGCATTGACACCAAGTATACCCCAATCCACGGAAAGTCAACAATTTTACCCCCACTACCACCACCATGACAAAATAATGACAAATTTGTGGTACACTGTACAACATGCTGTAAAGGTCAGACCATGCTTAGTTCTCGATCCTGAAGTATAATTAACTACAGTACATGTCCAGAAGCTAACGTTAAACGATTGCCACCAACAGCATTAGACATCCAAGATCACAGAATACCATGTACAATGTCAATAATGCATCTATAAACTCCTGTAGACTAAGTGTGCTGTACAAAATCAATTTTGTACATTGTGCAGGTTGAGAATACGTTATGCATGGCACAGCCATCTCTTTTATTATTTTTGGACTCTTGCAATTATGCAGAAAAGAAAATTGTCGCAATGCAACTTGACTTCCCTACCTGAAACAAGGTAACATGTATATGTCACAGTGGAGATCACGATCCAGGAGAATCGCCGATCCTCCTAGGAGAGATCGCGATCGGAGTTTCTCCTAGGAGAAACTACGATAGATATAAGAAACAGATCCCGATCGCAATCTGTACTAGTAGAATCGGCGATTCTCCTAGTATAGATTGCAATCGGGATCTCTCCTAGGAGAAACTCCAATCCAAACTCAAACGATGCTAAGATGTATGAAACAGCAATAATTTTTTTGATAAACAATGATGTTATTCGGTATGGTATTGATGCAAACCTACTAACTCATTACCAACTACACTCAAGCCTACTTGTGTCACTTCTACAATGTTAACTTCACCGAAGACTATCACACTTAAGTCACTTCTGCAACTTTACGCAAGGTACACTATAGTATATAGCATCACTTTCATGGTAAATTTCATGTGAGTATGTTTTGTGATAAAGTAATTTCTGATAAAGTAATTTCTTTTAAAGTAGTGGCAAAAATCTTATAATATGTGAAAGACACCAACAGGTGATCAAACAATGTGTCAGTATGCAAATTTCACGACTTTTGGAAGAACAATAACCACTGTAAAGTTGTCAAACAGGTGTTAAAAAATCAAGCAGAGTTTCAAGATATTACTCACAATTTCACACCTATTGAGTAACATGCATTGGCATAATACCGGTAGTAAGACTTACTATACCGTTAGATTAAAAATACTTGGAACTTAAAGAGATCTACACATGCAACAATAGTTATTTCTGACCTGTGCACACTTCAGACATCTAGGTGTCCAATACATCATTTACAAAGCATCGATAACAATGCATTCGAAGACAACAAGGCCAAAAGTTTTCAGTATACTTTTTTTTAAATTTCGGGGTAGGCAGCTCGTCGTGGGACGAACACACTGTCACATTCATTGCCAAATTTATATAGATCATAATTACACATGCTCACGGCACAAGACGAACATGATTCAACAACAATCTTGAATTTCTGTTGGTGACCTACAACTCATGTAAAAGTGTGAAGAACCGTTGCATAATACTTAATAGCCCGGATCTACGACTGAATGGGCAAAATTGAACGTACGCAGCCATTTTCCCGCCATTTTTATATCTACGCTAGCAGTGAAGTGTACGTCATAGCGGTTGTGACGGACAGAAGTTAAATGAAATTCCTGACAGTATACGTCCGTT
>NC_049980.1:19763950-19844394 GCF_000003815.2 Branchiostoma floridae | reverse complement strand
TTTATGTTTTATGCATTTACTGACAGAAAAGGAAGGGAACATCAGAGGATGTATAAATGTACATAGCGGCAGTTAAATGTGCCGTGTTTCTTCCTACCGGTATTTTGTAACCCCTCCCAACCACGCGCCCGTTCGCCGTGTAATTCCGCGGCGTGTTACAATTACAATATTACGCTTTTAGCAGGACAAGAGTGGCAGAAAAGTTACACAGAAGAAGTGGCAAGGGTAACCTATAACAGCAACATGTAACTGGAGAAAATGATGCGTTGACAATTTGTGAAATCAGTATGGCTAGAGAAATCGTCGCAAACGTACCGGTATTATGATAATAGATGTTACATTCACTAGTCAGACTTGTACTCAATCATTTCACAGCTTTGGGAGAACAATAACCATTGTTAAGTGATCAACAGGTGTCAAAATATTAAGCAGAGTTTCAAGATATTACTAACACCAGTGACACCAGTAGTGATGACACGAAAGAAGAAGAAGACCAGTATGATATCTTGAGTATAGTTGTAGAAGTGACAATAGTGAGGTAGCATTGAGTAGAAGTGTGCATTGAGTAAAGTTGCAGTAGTGACTCAAGTGTGGTTATCTTCGGTGAAGTTAACATTGTAGAAGTACAGAAGTAGGCTTGAGTGTAGTTGGTAATGAGTTAGTAGGTTTGCATTTGAAACTGAATAAAATCATTGTTTATCAAAAAAATTATTGCTGTTTCATACATCTTAGCATCGTTTGAGTTTGGATCGGAGTTTCTCCTAGGAGAGATCCCGATTGCAATCTGTACTAGGAGAATCGCCGATTCTACTAGTACAGATTGCGATCGGGATCTGTTTCCTATATCTATCGTAGTTTCTCCTAGGAGAAACTCCGATCGTGATCTCTCCTAGGAGGATCGGCGATTCTCCTGGATCGTGATCTCCACTGTGACATATACATGTACAAACATTGATGCTCTGCCAGTCAAGAACTCTGAATAACCCTCTCAACAGCAGTTTGTTGCAGCTCTGGACATGGAGAATATTAACAACTGCTAGCTTACAAGGTGCAGCTGTGCTAAAATGTACAGAGGTAAAGCTGGTGTGACCAGGGTGTTCAAAATGCTATTTGCCCAGGCAGGTCCCATCAGAGGTGGGATTCTGGAGCAGATGGAACAGGTCACACCAGCAACAGGTTGTGGTGAGGGGAAGGCCGGAAGGTAAGGCGACCATGTGGCTTCTTGGAGGGAAAGATAAGGCCAAAGTCAATGGTACATATCAACATTTGAGGTTGTAATACCTGTGTAAACGTACTAAAAACAGTGTAATCTTCATTTTCACTTTCAAGTATTTTTCTTTTGTCATGTTTGACATGAGCTAACAATACATACTATTTAACTCCAGCAAAACACATAAATATAGTTTCATAGTACAGCTTCACGGAAATGATAGTTCCACCTCATAAAAAACACATTCCATCAAGGATTCTACTTTTGACCTTCAACAAGCTAATGGCGCAAATTAGGGTATACTTACTGAAAAATTCGAGCCTTCAGGCTGCATTGACAGACCGCACAACACAAGTAGCAATCGAAATGGATTTCCATAGAACCCCCAGAAGGCTTGAAATAGTATCCAAGAAGAATCAATTACAAGGTATAGTAAAAGCAATACCAATTGCAATACCAACCAAGAAATCACCTTAACCACCACACCTATTCTGCAAAAAATGCCCCAATGTCAACTGTATACATAAAATACAATGCAGGGTATTCTGCACCAACAACCTACCAGCAGGAGGGCTTGGACCACGAGCGATATGAAAAATAATAATACAATGTGTTGTATTTTATGTCAACCTGAGGAAACTCAAATATATTGAAAAAAAAAGCAAAAGACATGACTTTAATGCACATAATGTCAACAAATTTATTCTAATTCAAACAAAGGAACATGAACAAAAGTCTGCCAGTTTGGGTCAACAACAGTTCTTCGTTCGAATCGAACTGTACAACCCGGGGCCGTACTGTAAAATACTGACCAGTCGGAACATTGATATTGACCGTTAATAAGTCCAGATTAAAACATAAACAATAATGCAGCTTCATCAGCTATGCGATGTTGGTCACCTACTGAAGAAGACAAAGTCAAACAAAAATAACATCAAATACATAAGCCACTGGCCAATGCCTACCTTCCTGCATACCTGGCCATTATCCTAAGAATATCATTATCAAGTAAACACAATTTTTTCCCCCCAGAAAACCACAGTCCATCCCAGAAAAGCTGCAAAATACTGGTAAACCAAGGAATATGACAAGGTCAGCAAGTGGTGCCAAGTGGTATACACCAGAACCCAGTAGGTGCCACATAACTTTCTGATTCACACCACCTGATGCAAGAACCAAGCTGCTGTTATCTTACCCTTCTATCTCTGCTTACCTGATTCCACTCAGTTTGGGGCCACCATTCCCAGAGAGATTTATTTATGTATATGGGAAAAGAATACAGAAGAAGATGGCAAAGCTGTCTGTGCATGTATATACCTTAGAGAGTGACCATTTAAGCATCAGTCAGTGCAGCTCAGCAGTGTGGCCCAATCCTTGTCATGACTGAGTACAGGCTTGAAAATGTCGTGTGCATAAGCGGAAAGCAAACACGCACACCTCCAAACAAAACCTCAGAACGGAAATGAAGAACATGGAAAATGGGGGAACTAGAGGATGTGAGCAAACAAGGACGTTGAAAAATCCAAATGAACCTTGAGGAAACAGAACATACGAGTGACGCAGAATGTTCAGCGACATTGTGCAAATTCTTTCCCTGTTGCCAGTGACTGGCATCAACAGTTGTCACATTAAACTGCTTGAATGTCATCACATGTTATGCTGGGGACCAACACATGGGCTGTGCCTGCTGCTTTGATCATGCCATCTGACTCCCCTGAGAAAGCATAGCATGACACACAATATCATATCATTATCACATCCTAGAACTAGCCAGATCGACAGGGGGAAAAGTCCATGCTGCAACATTACTAGTTCTCCAGAACAAGGGAAACAAAGTACTTTTCCTGTATTAAAAGTCTACTGACAAACGTCAAACCAGCTGCTAGTAAATGGGTACCAGAAGTAGCCTGTTCCTAGATCCTGAGAGCTGGACTGGCCGTGGTAATTTGAACAGTGCTTGGTACAGGGCTTGGTGACGTCAAATGGGCACTCATATTCTTTCATAACAGGCTGTTGTAACTTGTCAAGATCCATGCACTTCTTTCCGTCTTCTACAAACACTGGGCCCATCCAAGCTGTAAAGACTATACCTGTCACTGTTTACGAATGCTTAATTCAGACAAAATCTTTTTTCTTTCCAAGAGTAACAGTCCACTCAAAACACTCCCTGCATAGTATGCAATACATAAAATATGCTTTTACACACTACTTTTCCAGGGGAAAATGTGCAATTGCATTAGTCATAAGGACTGAAGGTTTTGTAAATTTATAAACTTATGAGATAAAACATTAACTTTGAAGGAGATCAACAATGCCTTATCACCTTGCAAAACATTTTAAAAATATCAGCATAGTGCCAAAAATGAAAATTTGCACTGTTGAAGACCTTGACCTGTCCAGGTAAGAAACAATGAAAAATGTACTGAAAGATGTTTTTGTTCACACACACTACAGGTGCCTAGGGTGTAGTGAGGCATTCTGTTTGAGTCAACAAACAACAGTCAAGGCTGACATCAGTCAAAACTGGCGACACAGACCCATGCCAACACTGTAGTCCCCAATAGAGGTCCACAAAGACAGATAAGGATGTAAATGTTAATGTTGGAACCCCTCCACAACAACTGTAAATTCACCAATACAGAAATACAGAAAAGAAAACAATACAAGAAAAAAATGTCTTCTTCTTGTTATCTCATATCTGGTCTAAAAGGTATGAAACTATTTATTTATTGGTTTGGCTGCACCGAACACACAGCCAGGGCTGCCCAACTAGCCTATGGCTATTACAAAGGGCTAGCCCTGCTGACAAACACATAAACAATACAAATTTAATGTAGGATAACTTACATTTCATCTAAGAATAACTTACATTTCATCTATGAAACAATTGTATACAAATTGAATGAAAATAGGAAAACAATGCAGAAAAGGCATTAAAAAATAACATTCATATTGACATTTGATAAAAAGTCATTTGTGTAACCCTAGCGTAATTAAAAAGTCAAAACAAGTCACGACTGATGGTCACCCCACACATGAGTCATCCCAAAACCAGACACACCCCACTCCATAGTAGTTTGCCCCACATTTGAGAAGCAACATGTTGTATACAAGGAGATATTGCCAGGATATATTTACAACCCGTGTATCTCAAAAAAGCATATTCAGAGATAAGTCTGGAGACACACGTTACAAATATAGCATCCCACAGAAAGGTTTGCCACTGAATTTAGATCTGGGTCGTGGAATACCCTCCTTCCTAAAAATACCCGGTAACAAACCACAACCACAGTTCAAAGTCTAACTTACCAGGTCCTAAAATAATGCGCCAAAAATATATGTCAAAACGAATGGATCCATCCACTAGTGCGGGTGGTTGAAGTCTCAAGTACCTTGTCGTTATGACTCTGACACTTACTGTAGATAGAGTAGTCGAGAAAGACGCTTCGAAGACACACGTCTTGCACAGACACTTCTTCAACTTTTCTTCTTCCTGCTCAGAAGACGTGGCGCGGGGAGAATCAAACTGTGGGAAGAAAACATGGGAGTGAAGTTAGTACGAGAATATTGATGATTTCTACCGGCACATCCCTTCGATTCGACCTCTGATACGATAACAAGGAAGCGTGGGTCGGTCTGATTTCCTTCAAACTAGAAATGTGCACTGACTACGGCAAAATAACGAGCTACTAACGAGTGGAGATCTCTACAAACCGAGAGTGAAGTCGGACGTGGATAACTGCACTAGCTAACCCAAAGGAGAAAATATGCGCCGCCACTTTCTACTCTCGCGTCCCAAACACACACATGACAGATATCTGAAAATGCCAAACGACTTCTGATTGATTCAGAAAGCCTGCGCTTGCTATTTTTACTGACCAGTGAGGTTGGCGCTGCTCAGCGGAGATGAAAAATCGTAACAAATCTGCGAACGCTCGTGCTATTTTTAGGGAATGGAGGACCCACCGGGAGGAAGCCGCGGAACGATATAAACCACCGAAGTACAATCATGACCCCGGGTCACGCTGTTACTTTCTCATAGATCCACCATAATTTTAACAAAGTAGCTCAAATTCTGTCAAAATATATTCGATCTTTCATATCTCGATACTTTCATAATCCTATATTTTTCACATTTGATTTGTAGAAAGGAAATACTGTGGGACTCATTTGTTTTTGATATGCTAAACAACCGCGGATGGATAGCATATCGACAGGCGGCGTAATTCCCCAAGACGTCATCTGGTTTCCGTCGCAACTGAGAGAGGGGTGGGGAGGGGGCTTTCCGCTTTGTTTTGCAATTTTCGCCCAAACTCAACGCAAAGTAAACATTATAACAGAACTAGACGGCTGAAATTATTCATAGAAAGGTGTTCTACTGTCTCAAAAGATGAGTTACCGACAATTTCTGGCGAAAACCGACAGACAAACAGGCTCTAAGTTGCCTGATCAAGTTACAATGTGGTGACGTCAGCGCTGAAATCGGGCATGATGTCATTGGCGGGAACTTTCAGATCCACATTTCGGTTCCTGTTCACAAATTTCCTTGTACCTTTGGTGAGATTGTGAACAAAACGTGAGTTCATGTTCCTGAAAATGAATATTAAATATCTGAAACATGGTTTGCTAGTTTCGGAATAAATAGAAAACAACATGGTTTGCTTGTTAGTTTTTTAATTAAACGACCTTTCATGATAACGTTACCAAGGAGGTCGAAAGAGGGATTTTTCAGCCTCCTTGTTTATACCAATATAGTCAAGTAGTCAAGAAAGAGTAGAAAGTTATGTACATTTTGTGCACTTCAGTCCCGAAAAATAATGTAAGCCTAGAAAACACAAGTGTTGCACTAGTCTTGGGGAAAAAACTATAAGACCAAAGCCATAAAAAACTTTAAATGTGTTGTTTAAATTGTTCTGTTTTTCAAACCTTCAGGGCAAGACAAGTAGACTGAGGAAACTCATTTTCTTCCTTCATTTCTCTACATTGCTTCTTTGCTGTTATGCAAAAGTTTCAACCTGCCCTGGATTGTTAACTTTTCACCTCAAGATCATATATGATTTTGATATTCCCTATCCTAGCCTGCAAAGAGCATGCATGATTTCTGGGCAATTTATTATGGAGCCAATGGTCAAGCGACCCAATACAAAAAGAAATGGTCAGTAAAATTGTATTATGTACACACTAAAAATGGAAAAAAGGCCCCAGAGAGCCTGCTATGGAGGCTACCCTATCCATACTATATCCTGGCATCATACTGTAAAATAACAGTTCATTGTTGAGTGTAAAAATAGTTTGGTACACAAATTGTTGGCATCCGTCTGTCTCGGAAGACAATGGTAGGCAGACGGGTTTTAAGGCGACCCGTCTGCCTGGCCTGCACTTGGGTTTTTATGGTGAAGGAGGGGTGTGCACGTCCTTCTCGACCCTCTCGTCCACTAGCGCACTAGTCCTACAGGGGCAACTGTATGCAACGTGTAAGACGACCCCAGCAGATGCAGGTTTGTTGTTTGGAGTTTCCGTCTCCTAGGAGGACTTCCGACCAAGGATGCAAGGGGTTCCTCCTACCCGTGACTCATGTGTCATGGCGAGTGCGTCATGCCCGAACATACCCCTATGGCCTGTCACCACCACAAAGGCCTGTCACTGCCATTAGCCGCAGCTAGGTACTCATTCACACCTGAGTTAAGTGGTGTTTTAATAGTTAAGTTAACTCAGGTACACAAATGACAGTCTATTTTCTAACATCCTTGTCTCTTTGCCATCTTATTTAGATTAAATTCTTTTGTAAGACTGAGTTGTGCATAATTTGTCTTTGAAAGGCTTTACCTCAAGGAGATGTAAGCAAATTATGTGGTTGTACAAAATCATTTGAGCATAGATATTCTTTGAAATATACTTGTTTTTCAAAATATTTACAGCTTTCTCTGCTATCTATGGGTAAATTGCTGGTATAATGTAGTGCTACTGTGTAGATAATGATGCAGAGAAAAGCAACTCATGTTTCCTTGAAACAAAGATAGATTAACTGACATAAATGGTGAGATGCTGTGTTGGGTAATGTTTGGACATCATTGCTATATGATATTGGTAGTGACTTGACAACTTGACTTGCACTTCTCTCCGAGGATGGGTTGTGACTGTGAATCAAATGCAGGCATGACAAGGCCTTTCTACCAGGAACAAGCATCACAGAGAACCAGAAAAGTAGTATCCCCCCTGCCGTAGCCTTTGGGCAGTGATTCTTGCAATCAAATGAAAACTGACACATCCTTAGATCTTTCTTATGGACCCCAAGGGGACATGAAAGACCTCAGACAGCGGATTACCCAGCATTATTTCTTCTACTTTACTCCTTAGGCCACACCAATTTTATTTATTGCTTCTCAGATTCGCCTGTCCATTTCTTTCCATTTAAAAAAAAGATTAAGTCCAGAGAAAAAATTATACATGTTTTGCTCACAAACCTGTAAATATTGCCATTCAGAGCTACATACACATGATTTCAGTCTAAAAACCGAATGCGAATTCACCAACATTGTGCATGGCAATATCAATCACTTTTGGTGGATTGGACTTTGGCAGCGTCAGTTGCATTTTGAGACGATCATGAAGCAACAAATAAATTTGGTGTGGCCTTTATAATAAAAGTCATTGAAAATATCACTCCCTTTGCCGTCAATCCATCTTCTCTGCAACAAGAAAAAATTGAGATTGATAATGTCTGACAGGTTCAAAATTCCTGACTGCAATTTGCAGCAAAATTCAAGAATTTAGGATCTTGCAGGTAGAAGAAACTTGCAAGTTTGACATTCCTTAAAATAAAGTATCATCAAAGCTGAAAGTTAATTTGAACTACAAACCATATGATTTCTAATTTGCTAATCAAGCTGGAGGATAATTTCACACTACATTCACTGTGATTTACTGGGAAAAAAAAACTGCCTATGTCCGTTCATCATATCATGGAGGTTTTGTTGATAGAGCCTCCACCATCATGTGGAAAAGCAATACAGTTGTGCTGTTTCTTTGATTTTCCTCCAACTTTTTTTGTCTTTTATGTAATAAACTTAGAACCGAAGGACAAAAATAAGAGAGTGCACTTTGTAAATATCAAATAATCCTCTTCATGGCTGTTGAGCTGGTAAAAACATTAGGCTGTGACATTTAACTATTGACCATTATAGGCCTGATTAGCCTTTACCAGCAGCTCGTGCCCAGCTGCCCACCTGTTCCTCGGAAATCCCAGCAAGCTAGATTTGGTCAGAGCAGACTGGAAAACAGAGTCTTTTGAACAGCTGGAACCTACGCAACTCTCCTCTTCCTGTGATTCTACGAATGGAAAATAATAACTGCACATCAAAACAGGAAAGGTCTGGCAGCCCAATGACATGAGTGGGTGGTGGCCATTTTTGGGCCAGCTTCATTTGTCCAAATAAGGAGAGTTGTCTAGTTTCTTTGCAATCCAGCTGGGAAGTAGAATAACATGAATGCATAATCAGATCTCGTTCCAGGTATTAAATGGGTTTTGGGTTTTCGTTCATGAATGAAGCTTCAAAACAATTTCTTGTCCAGAATATTCCTTGTTTTGACTTGTCTCAAAGAATTGACTCACTTTAGGAACTTGACCATCAATTGGCTGCAAATAATTTAATCCATTTATCATATGATGACCAAATTTGGAACAAGACTGCTACTTCTTGAATAAGGCCAATCACATTCACTTATTTCAACATCTTCAACTTTAAAGGCCCCGTTCATGATGCAAAAAATGAAACGGTTCTATCGGTTAGGCCTGGAAATCTGACAGCAAAAACGACAGGAAACGGTTTGCATTTTGCGTTCACGATACAAACTTGCAAACCGTTTCAGTTCCTTGAAAAGGCAAGGTAATGCGACCTCTGACGCCTGAGGTTGTTGTGATCTTGCCCAAACTTGTACTTCTGTGTCAGATTATTGGTCTTTGATCGAAATTGAACCAATGTCTTACTGAATTCGAAGCTGGGTTCTGTTATGACTTTCGAAATGCCTCTGAAAACATTGTGGTCCCGATATGTGCCATGCTATGACATTTCCACTGGATCTCCTGACACATTACCCTTGCGATATCAGGACTGCTGGCTCCTCAGTCGACCAGGAGGCGGCCCGATAATAAAAACGAAGTTTACAATTGAAAACGCGGCCGAAACACCCGAATGACAGATTAAAAATTGTACTTTTCCCCCGTGGTGCCACCAAATATGAACATACATGCCCGGATGGAAAACGGATTGCGACGCTTTTGCGTTCATGATGCAAATTCGCAATTGCGGATAAGGAAGAAACTGTTTCAATACTACCTCGCGAGGTGGTTCCGAAAAAAACGTTTCTTGTCACTTCAGATTCGTTTCGAAGCGTTCATGATGACAAAACTTCTCCGTTTCAGCTGGCCTAACCGATAGAACCGTTTAATTTTTTGCATCATGAACGGGGCCTAACAGACTACCTACATGGTTCATAATAGACCTGAATGTTAGGAGCCGTCTTCACCAACTTTCTTTGACACTGTGCTTTAGTCTACGCTAAAACTTTTTTGGTCTGATATTATTAGTGGCACCTCTTATGAATATGAGGATGAACTGAACTGAACTGAACACTTTTTTTCTCATATTGTTCTGTTAAAAAATTACCATTATAGCTGACAAGCAAGGAAGTACATTACTTAAAGTTGGCAACTACATGCAATTCATCATCAAGTTAATAAAGACACAAGAACAACTTCAGATAGAGTGATCAATTAACTGATATGTGATTTATGAAGAAAACCTCAGCAGCTGTGAGGATAATAGATAACAAGTGACACTGGAAGTAAGGGATCTTGGCTCCTTGCCCATAAAAGGACTTATGCTGTAGCAGCTAACAGTAATTGCTACATCATACATGCATATATGAGGTGATAAAAAAAAGTTGAAACCAAGGAAACTGACATTTGACCAGTCAATGCAAACATCATAAAACCCCATTGTGGGAAATCTAATCCAATTTTTATTGCTACAAAGGAAGATGCTAATGATATAATTTTGTAATACCACAAGCAGATTATATGTCTATAATACATGCTGTTTCTGAACATCTCCATATTCTCAAACTTTCAAAGACTTATAAGCACTGAAATGTGGTTCTATCCAATTGGAGTCTGTCAAGAGCAGAGAAATCATTTGGAACTGATTTTTACCCCCAAACTTTGTTGGTTGTCTTTTTCCGAGGTCCCTAACTTCATGTTGTATTGTTACTTCCATCCATTCTGACTTTCTCCAACTGTATGTATAGGAAGTGTTGGAACTTACATCACTATGTGAAGTACCTGTTATAACAGCCATGAGGCAGCTTTTGTGGCTTTAATGTTTTTTATGGACTTCGAGCTTTATGGAGTAGGTTGCCATTGTGGTAACTCTGCTATTCATGAGTTTAGGATCATGGAAATGTAATCAAGTAAATCAAGGAGGTTGACAAAGAATTGACCTCCTTGAGTAAATGGTATTTAAGCTGCAAAATATTCAAATGTGTCTATAAAGGCATGCCTTTGCCAAAGGTGGACCTCAGTGGTGTCCTGCAATCTTGGTTGATCTGCACTTCCCACTGAACATTACTCAGAGTAATCCTTTGTATTAATCATCATGATACATTTTCAGTTTTGTGCTCCCCTGAAGTGTTTAAAATGTTTGAGAGATCGATAATGACAGTTGCATGATTCCTCTAAGCTGTATACAGACAACTCTCCACTGTGGCTTGTTTGACCAGAAAATCATCTTCAAAACAAGAGTCAGCACCCTTGTGTCAACACAAGTGGCCCAGGTGCCCCCTGGGTCTGCCCAATGGTGCAGAACTGATCCCACAGCAGGCAGCACCTGTCAATCAGCCCTAAATGGCCCTATCAGTTTCAAAAGTCTTGCAGTTGTGATACATGATACACATCCAACTATTACATCAAAGGTTGTCTTCCAGATCTTATCAAAATTCAAATGGCTATCTGTGGTTGATTAGAAGCAAACCATTGAAAACAATTAACAACAATTAGTAGGAAAAGAGACATGTGAACTGGTCCTGTGCAGAATGTGTAGTAATACCCTTGTCCTTTGCATACACGTTTCCCCTCCTAAAGTAAATGATATTACACTAGCAGCATCCTGCCTGTCAATCATACACTGCTTGGAGAAGCTAATTGTCAGGAGGTTGCTATGGACAGGTGTACACATGGTGGGTGGGACTGTGGCATGTATCTCCCTGAATCAATTTCTGAATGCATAATCAAGCATAGATGTTATTTTCAATATACATGTTTGCATTTTAACGACTTCATGGAGAAAGAAAGAGAATCTTCCATGAAGAGATTGATTTTTTGTTCATAGACATTTGGGAGGATTTATGCTATCATGTGGTCATTTGCATTTTGACCAGGTGCACTTGGCTTATATGATGTCAGCTGTTGCCTGTGTGAGCAGCTATATGTACACGATGTACCAGCTGGTAAGTTGGCAATATATCTTACAAAACTGCTTCATCAAAAGAGTTTGTACTGTGCTATACTCAGGATAAACACTTTTACTAGACCTAGAATATGTCACAGGCTAGAACAAATCTCTTATGAAATCAAACATCTGTCAGTACCAAGGGTCTGCCAGGAGAAGTCATCTCAGGTAACATGCAGATACCTTTATTGTCCCTAGTGTGCCTATCCACATGATGTCTACCTGCTGCTTTTCTGTTATGAAGGACCCTATTCCACGACCAGCTTTCCTTGACTCTATCTCAGAATCTTCAATCAAGTTTAGCAAAGCATGGTTTACGAAAGTCATTTCAACCTGCTTTCTTATCACACGTGGCAGGAAGTCTTCATAATTGGCATTTTTGCAAAGTTAAGGGGTTTTTTTTGGCCTCACCTATTCAGTCACTTGTTTATGGAACCTTTGTCAAAAAGGAAAAGATTGCTATTGTGTGGTTAGAAATCGGCTGTGTGTTAATAGTTAGAGAAGCCTAATGAAAGTCCCAGTACATTTGTACTTGTATTTTGTCATGTAATAAAGCATTCAATATAACAGGTAACTGAGTCTAACGTCACAAATTATCCTCTGCTCCTGTCATTGAGAATAACTAATTGCAGTTTCTGTCATATTACATCTTTCCAGAAAAAAATCATCACTTTCCGGATGGGATTTATCAGGATAGTGAAGCAATCCATAAAGTAAAAGTCGCATTGTATCAAGACAAAGGAAGAAGGCAATTTATGCTTGTGTTAGAAGATTGAAGACAACTGTGATGCATTTGGGATGTTCATCTATTGTGAAGCTTGTAGCTAACCCAGATCAATGCTTACTCAAAGCACAGCATCAGAACTGTTGTTTGCAAAATCTTACCATGTATCAATGTTTAGATACACTGCTCACATGACAAGCCCCAAAGAGGGAACTATCTGGATAAGTATTACATCCTTTCACAGCGGACTATGCTTTAGGTAGACAGTCAGGTATGAGCTCCTTGGTTACCATGTACAACAAATAGACAGGAAAAGAGATAATTTTGACACATAAATATGTTATTTGGGGTAATTTGCCACCAAGGGAGAGTGAAAGGAAATTTGATCAAGTCGCACTTAAGAATCTGTACGTATATCCTCAGGTGCTGGTATTTCAGCTACAACACGTATTTGCTGTATGATTTATAATGAAGTGGGGACTGCAGATATAATCACATATGATGTCGACATCCACTTGAAACGATGGCAGAAAGTTGTTGAACCAACTGTTGCCAAATGTTTGCACTGTATAAGGTGGTCTCAGCATTTTGCACTGTAATCCTCACTACACACCCAATGAAGAAAACAGTTACATACTACCTAAAAGAATGGGGAAAAAACAAGATAAAGGAGAAAACACTTGACAGAACAGCTCTCCACTTTGAGATTACAACATACGCTGTACACGTGATGGATGCATGGGTCTGGTGAAGGGCAGCGAGTATGCCTGTCCAGCTCCGGCTGCGTACATAGTACCCACACATCTTACCAGCTTAACCAGGGCAGTAATTCAACCGATAAACCATATAAGGAATTATGCTTGGCTTCAGGACAGCTTCTCTCAATGGCCATTCAAAACATGCCAGAAGTACTGTATCAGTTTTTAGGTGTTGTTCTGTTTTCATGAAAGATATCAATTCAAACAAATCATTAATGTACAGGTTTGTCTATGTTCCAAAGGTTGCTAAAGCCAGGAGATGGCATTGCCTAAAGCAGGCTCGTGTACTCTGAAACCTACACCCCATTCCAGTGATAACCAGCTCAAATTCCTCCACAGTCAAATAACGGTAAACGTCCCTACGAAGCTTCCCATATACAGCAAAATACCACAAGGGAAGGTCCTTCTGATTAGAAAGAGAGATACAACCATACCTGTGAAAGGTCTGCAAAGGGGTGGAAGCGGTTTTGGCTTGAAGGATCCCTGCTCCTTTATAAGCGAAGTGCCCAGCACTTTCGGTCCTCTTTCTTATGTGCTACTGACTGCTGCTTGTTGCACTAGCTCTTGCTAAAGTGACCAAAGGCATTCCTGCAGAGGGCATTAATACCCAGATATGTTAATACAGATGGGGAGGGAGCACAGTTGGCTCCTCCTATCAGGTTTCAATGATAAGGTCCCATAACTCATCAACGGCCAAGGGTGTTGGGGAAAGGAAATGCAGGGCACAGGAATCAACGGTGAAAAGTTCACTGTAATCTCTTTTTCTCAGAAATAGAGAGAGGCAAGCTGAGCCATATTTCCAATACAACAATGCATTGCCAAGTCAGTCTCTTGCATCAGTGTTATGCAGGAGGGAAGGGCTACGCCAGGGGCAAACTATGATGTATGTGACACCCACCTCTGCCCTTTGAGTATAATAACACATGGGTGAGTGATGCAGCTGTTGGGTTTGACTGAAGTCAGTCTCAATTGCAGCAAGCCAAATCCACAACACTTGCTCAAGATGCAAGTGCAGGCATCCCAGAGGACGATATTAGCCAGATACTGCCTGCTAGCAGTCTTGATCAACTCCCAAGCCTTTTCCTATGCAATATCTTCATAGAGGATTCCTTTTAATGGAATGTACTCTGAGCTTTAAATTTTAATTATCATTAATTGTAGGATTCTGCATGGAGAGAATGCTCGATCCTAAAAACCAATTCTGCACATGCTATAAGAATTAGTTGCACACAAGAATTTGACTCTAAGACTTATCAGGTAAAATGTTTTGGGTCATGATAGGACACACATCAAACCAAGTGGCCCTTTATCTTTACTGCCGGTAATTTTCTTTTCATTTTGCTTGATATTATAAATGGAATATTTTTTCTAAACTTTCTGTCCCTGTCTTTTGTGTCATCTGCATACATGGATTGAGATTGCATAAATTGCATATCACAGTGTTGGTAGCCCAGTGGTATCCAAACCTCAGATCAAGGAGGTTAAAATGAACCTCCTTACTCAGATCGTTCCCTCCCATCATTACAGGTCCCATCACCACAGCTACTGTTTTAGTGCTGAACCCAACACCTCTAAAGCATCTGTTGGCACCTCTATAAAAAAATCACAGGGTCATTTACATCCAAAAAGTTCAGTCCCCCCTCATTATATAATAGGTTCAATTGCTATAATGATAGTCTAGATTAGGTGACAATAGAACTGATTAAGTTAAACACCAGGCAATGCATGCATTATCCCATCATCAGCAGGTGTTGATTAGGGCTGTATGTGTAATGGTTCCTACCATGACTGTTCTGTGTGTGTGGCCAATTTGCCAACAATATGTGATAATCTGTGTCAAAATGTGGGAATATATTCACGTGAGATCTCACCTTTATGTGTGATAGTAGTGACCTTCTCAAATTGTTTGTTAAATTCTTTAGTTTTTGGAGCATTTATCTTTTTCATCGAGGTCATTAATTTCTATAACACCTGCAATTCCTGTATACAATTGAACAGAATAAGCTCAATATACATTTTGTTTATGTCATATTGCAAACTTCATAATTTCCCAGGATACCCTTACACTACCAGATCAAAAACAAACAAAAAACAAACAAAACTTTTTCTATGCTATTTAAATATCGAAAACATGGGAACTTGCACACAGTATTCCTCTCATTGCTGTATACTGAACAGTCAACAATAAAATGTCAAGTGTTTTTATGAAAGACCAATCAAAGCCAACGTTCAGAAAACATTCACTTATCCACCTGTGTCCTAGCTAGACAGCAGACAACTAAACCCTTGGGAGTTGACAGATAATCTTTGCTCTGTTACACCTCAGATAATGAGATACCCCTTGCTTGGATGAGTGACACAGACATGCTAATGGCTTACAGTCACTCGTACCTCATTAGAGAGAGTGAGCCAGGTGAAAACATCAGAAATAGTATCCAAGAGAAATTTAGCCTTCCAGTGGCGGCGGCACCGGGGGGCAGGGGGGGCGGCTGCCCCCCGGAAAATATGTTGGGGGGGCGTCGCCCCCCCAGAAAAGCAAGCTGAAACCTTTTGTATTTTTTTGATGATGGAAATTTCATTAAATCAAGCTAGTCTAACGGCAAAATTTACCCCCGAAAATGCAAGAAATGGCGTTTCAGAGAGTCCCGATTTCAAAATTTCGCCAGACCTCCCTTGTGACAGCCCGCGTCTTCGGCGCAGGACAAATATTGCGGGAGTGTCGCTCTCAAAAATCTTTTAACTGAATCTTACTATCGTACTTAGCTTTAATAATAAGTTTACAAGCAGAATGTGGCCCCCAAACGCAGTAAATGACGTTTCAGACGGTCAAGATTTCAAAATTTTCTCCGGACCTCCCTAGCGAAAATTTGTGTGGGTCATCGCCCTCAAACAATTTCTTTCTTTGACAAAAATGGCATTAGATTTAGCATAGTCTGCCAGCAAAATTTGTCCCTAAAAATACAGAAAATGCCGTTTCAGAGGGTGCAGATTCGAAATTTCCCCAGACCAACCTTGTGACAGCTCGCATCTTCGGTAATCGAAATCATGAAAATATTTTTGGGGCATCGCCCTCGCTACTAAAAACCATGTGTCTTTCTTACAGAATTTCCATCAAACTTAGCTTAGTCTGGCAGGAAAATTTGCCCGTCAAAACGCAGGAAATGGCGTTTTAGAGGGTCAAGATTTCAAATTTTCCCGGACCCCCCTAGGATTGTCGCGCCTTTGGCGCGACGGGATAGCGCCTTCGGCGCTACATGTGCTGCAAAATTCTGTCAGTAAAGTTCGCCCCCCCATACCAAATTTGCTGCCACCGCCTCTGCCTTCAGAATAAATTTTAAATAATGTCTGCAGCAGACAGAGGAATATGTAACTCATCTGCGTCCTCATTTCCATCACTTTCAGACCACATGGCAGTCACAGCAACTTGTCAGCAAAACGTCCTGCTTACAAATTATTTGACTGAGAATCACCTGTATCAAAAACCTCAATTTTTGGCATATCCTGAATTTGCAGGTGAGGCACTATACAAGTATGCTTCCTAAAATGTAAAAGGAAAATACCTTATTCAATGTCATTGAAAACACCCTGCAGCACAATTATCGGGCCAGACTATTTGCACGGGAGAGAAGAAAAGGGAAGCATGAACAAACATTGCAACCTTTACTCCAGGCATGTCCAGCATTTCAAAGAAAAATCTCTACCATTTATGAATAAAGCAGCATTTCATAGTAAATTGTCTTCTTCGTAGTGTGTGGGAAATTGTTATGCACCTTAGGTGATTGTGTGATGTCAACACTTAAAAGTGCAAGTGGACCATTTACGTACATGTGCACTCAGTAGATGACATCAGACATCTGCAAATGACTAGAGCTGCTTGCGTCAACTCATTGCCATCAACATTTGAACAGAAGATACATTTGAATGAGATGACGTTAACACGTAACGTTAGTGGTACATTGTAAGAACATGTTTGCCAGGACCTTATCATGAGCTCTTTTGATCTAGAGGAGCTAGAGTCTAGAGGGTAAAAATCAGACTGTTTTCATGACAATGATGTGATGATGGTATGTATAGCAAGAACTCTACAAGTAACATAGTTCATTTATTTAGTAGGACCCTGATTCAACAAGCCCTGACACTTTCAGTGTAGAAAAAAAGAGGACTGAAAGGACAAATGAAAAGAAATTAGTACTAAAAAAATTTTAATGCCAAATTTTTGGAATGGCACAGTTATTTGAACAGGTTCTCACATTTTAAAATGTCATACTGATACTTAAAATGTGTTAATTCTGTTCCCTTTATATTTTTGGTTTACTCTAGCTGAGTGTCATTCACTATGCATGAAAAAACGTGTAATTTGCAACGACCATAACATTATATAGGGAGGGGCAGGTCATGGGCATTCAGAGGGCGTGGCAGCTTCATAGCCTAGGATCATTGAGGTATCAACCCTTCTTAATTTCTGGAAAAGCATTAAATATCACATGCATTGTAACATGCCCTTTAAAACAACTTTGGTCCCCTTGAAATCAAACGGATGAAAACACATCATTGCTGTAAGTAAATCATACTTATAGTTTCCTGTGATAAACTTGCTGCAAAGTACTGGTACAATAAGATTCTTTTATGATTTTGTATAATATGCTAATTCTGCTAGAGAGAGCAACCTTTCATCTATACTGTAGTCCAATGCTTCAAGGTTATGCAGGACTCTACTGGAATTCTAAACAGCAATGTTGCATATTTCTGGACCAATAACGTGTGTCTTGTAAAGTGGTGATGTAGGCTGGCTGAACAAATAAGTTGTACACTTTCATCATTGCCAAGTGGCACGTCAGGATCCAAAAAGAATTCATTTTAGCCAAGGAGCTTTTGATATAAAAGCTCCTTGTTTTAGCTTAGAGGCAACAAAAAATACTTTTTTGCAATATCAATTCTTACATAATGTTATGGCATGAAAGCAGAAATGCAGAGAATGAGGCAGGCATAAAGAGTTGTAAAGGTGCCGTTGCCGTGCAAATGTGGAGTTTGTGATTCAGTACAACATTTACAACACATACCGTGAAGTCTCCGACAAAGATGTGCTGCTGGTAGTCCCTTCAAGCCCTAAATGAGTGGAGGCACTTGTGGTGGACGAACTTGTTGCTACTATTGCACCCCCTGCAGAGTAATGTGACAATAAACCCTCCCCTCAGCTGTTGCCGGGTGATCTGGTGGCAGCTCACTGGCCAGCCTTGGGCATGTTTGAAATTCAGCGATCGGTGGCCAACTTGCCAACAAATACATCAAAACAAAGATCCAGTCCCATCAGTTGGGTAGAGATGAGCTATAATGCTGTCATGATTGCTTTGTTGCTGGCAGCTGCAGCAGATAAAGTGACACAGTTGGCCTTGTGGGTTTTTTCAATTTGCCACAGGGCCAAAAGGGAGCAGGCCGACCAGTGTCAGGGCTTGGGGGAAACAATGTGACATGGAGGGGTCACTTATGCCTGTGGGTGGCAAGGACGTGACTCTGCCTTGACATACAGTATGTTTTATACTGTGCAGGGACCAGATTTGTAAGGACATCTATTCTCCAAGCAGAGGTTGAGTTGCGGAGATTAGTGGTTGGGATTTTTACCAGGAGCGAGCGGATTTTTACCAGGAGCGAGCCCTGACTACTACTATATCTCTGTGACTCAACCTCTGCTTGGAAAATAAGGACATCCACATATATACATGTCATGTTTTATGATGAGAGTAGAATGAGACCTGAGAACTTTCTGACTTCCAGATGAAAGTTAACTATTATTGTTAAAAGGCATTGTCAGGATAGAAATTGAAACTATAATATCCTTTATCATAACTCGAGAAGCCATTATCAGAATTTTGAAGCCATTATAAGACCTTTGAAGCTTTATTTACCTTTATTTTGATGCTATTGATTCAAATTATATCAAAACTTGAAAAACTGAAAAACAAGTCAGTATGTGTTATGTGTATGCAGTTTAGTTAATAAACTTTGAAACTTTATTTCCAATCAACTTTGCAGCCCCTGTACTGTAGGGGCTGAATTGCATTGATTTTACAACATAAGATAGCACTACAATAAACATCATTACATGCACTTTGACAACAATTTAAGATGAAATTGACATAGAGTAATCAATATAAAATCTTGAAATCTATTTACATCAACATTTAGATAGACACACAGGCAGCTTTTTGGGCCAGAGTTCGAGGTATAAAGACATCTTGTGTCGGTCTTGTATCTACACAAAGTGGAAGGTTGTCTTGCATGCATGCCCCCTATACTGCACCACAGAGTATTGGTACTGCATCCACCTGTGAGCCTATGTTGTTATGCCCACTGCGCACTGATTGCATTAGACCAAAGTGTACACCTGAACATACCATATAAGTACACCAGGAACATAGTACCCACTGTCACTTCAGCAGATTCATCCAACACTTACCGAAGGATTGATGGATATTAGGGGGTTGGGCCAGGGAAGTGAAAACTGCTTGGATTTTTTTGCTTATGTCCAGCCCACCCACCTACTCACTATGCATACATTCAGAAGTAATGAGACTAGTCAGGCGACTGTGTTGTGCAACTTCAAGGCAGACCCTTAACTACTAATATGAATAATCCAAGTCCATAGGAGTTGGCTGGAAGTGAAGTGAGACATCAGGACAGGCAGATGACACACCCCTGCTTGTTATTGTCCCTGTGGACATACCCTGGCAACATGTGATAGGGGGTCAGGGTTGATCTAACCTCACCCCTGACATAACATTGTCCCAACATCAAACACATTCTTCCTGAGGCTGCCTGCCTCTGCCTGTCATCATCACTCCCTGCTGGAGAGGCAGTTACCAATACAAAAGGCCGTAAAACCCAGCAATTAGCAGGGTTCAGTCAGACCCCATTTTCTGCAAGACAGCTTATGCGTTTCAGTAACAAAAACTGTAGTGCCATAAAAATAGCACCAACTTTCTTGTGTAAAAGGTCAAGAGACATCGGGTTTTCATGAAAGATAGGACAACACCTGTACGTATTTGTGCGTGGGTGTTCAACTGCGATGTCTGTCACCTGAAATCTTATATTATGCAGCCCACACAGTAACATAACTAATAGTTAAAGGGGAATAATACCTACAAATGTTCACATTGTAAGAAGTTAGATTAAAAGGACAAATGGTAACTCATGCTAGGACTCAGGGACGTTTTTTTGTCATTTTTGGGAGTACGAGTCAAACATACTGACACTACAACTATAACCTAGCGGTACACTTATAAACATAGATAAACATCCATGTAATAAACTGCAGCCTGTGTTGTTTTTACCAGTTATTACTTCAATGGTTGCTGATTACGTGTTATTTCCAGAACAATTAAACAAACAAAAACAAACAACAATAGGTATTCAAAATTATGTCAGACATATATCCCCTCACACGTTTGTTTGCAAGGTTTTTCTTGTTTGGTACCATAATTGCCATGGCTCTTGTCTAACTTTCTGAGACTTCAACCTGATGTTGTTAATTACTACAACTGATGCCCCTGGCTATTTGTAACAAAGTTCTTTTTTTGTTCTCTTTGCAGCAGTTTCTTACCAACACATGGTTCTATGAACAAGCATTGTTTCAATATTGTGGTGTCCTTGACTGAACTGAGCTACAGAGAAAAAAACTTTGCATTAGTCATTATGCAACTGTCAGAATAAATCCACGGGGTGCTTGGTCAACGGGCCTCTCACATTTTATGTTAACAACCTCCATTGTTTCATCATCATTACCTGCAGTCATGGTAGAATATAATTGATGAAAATGTCAAAAATTCATCTTAACGAAAAAACAGGCCCATTACAGGGTAGGCACGTTCAGGCCATGCGCATACCAAAGCGTTACGTTTTGACCTCATACAGGAATTTATCAACTGTGTGAATTTTCTAAATTACCATAAAGAATATTTATCTGAAGTCAATGTTAAATATGCAACATTACAATAAATGGCTGAAAATCTTGAAGTATTGTAATTTACTTGTAGAGCTCGAGATTATTAGTCTTGAACCTGTGGCCACCTGAAATGTCCAGGGCAACCTAGCTTTTGGATGAGGCAACCCAGCGGGCAACCTGATCTACATATATTTAAAAGCTAGATTTCAAGGTTCATACTTGCAATGGAGTACAAAAAGAGATGTCTCCCCTTCCCCATAGAGATTTATAGTGACAGATGTATTGTCATAATGGCATCACACTTGCACTATGCAACACCCCTTTAGAAAACCCTGCACAAAGTATACTGTATAAGACTTGTTTCTGAATTTAAAAAACATAGTCAAAGTAGGCATAGATTTTATTTTGGTTATTTGAACACTCACAAATGAATGACCAGTGATTGCACCTTTTCTCTACTTGTGAGGCATGGTCTCTCTCTCTCTCGTTATGACATGCATGTCCTAATGGGCCAAAAGTTAACCAAACAGCAGATGTACCCCCTGGAAAAACAACTGCAGACAACAGGTCACATTGCAGGATACCCCATGTTACCATGGCAACATAGAGCCTCACTCCTGACCAGCATCAAACACATGTGCACAATGCTGAGACAGAGAATCTTCTAATGTCATAAACTGCACATGATTCCTTACTCTGTTAGAGGATCAAGCCTTAAATGACTGACCAATGGCATACCAGCAGGTGGCAGCTGTTGTCAGGGGTAACAGGTGACAGGGCACATGGATACATGTGTGACCTTGGTGTAGGGGTCATTGTGAACAGGAGTGCAGGGATATTAAATGATAGTTCGATTCAACATGAATGATCAATTAAGTGATCTACGCAATCACAAAGGCTGTGCTCTTTCAACACATTGTTGCTAGACTTATTTGTGCATGGTCAAAAACATTTGTGTGTCACTTTTCGCAGAACAAAGGGACAATTGCAACTGAGGAAGTTGATTATAATTCCTTCCAAGATATTGTGTTAAAGGTAACAGTTACGGTTTAAGTTTTGTGATGCACATGGGACATTTTTTGTCGAAATTATTAAAAAAAACTCCTTCTCAATTGGGAACCACCCTATGGACAACATAATTTCAACTCCTTTCAAGTTCTTGGGTGGATACATCTCTGCAAGCGGTTCTTCAGGACCAGTCTCTGACATCTTGAAGGAGACAATCATTGGAAAAGACACACAACGAGGAATCATCATGAACGTGGACGCCTCTCCTGTCCGTGGAGAATACAAGTGCGAGATTTACAGGGTGTACGTCCAGGGTGCCATTAGGTACCTCCTGACTGTTCATGATGTGACAAGAACCCATCTGCGGGAACTTAGCCATTGCGTCACACAATACCTTAAGAGATGGACCAATATGAAGAAGTCATCCGACCCGGGTATACTCTACCATAGCCATGGGCTAGGACTCACATCTGTTGAACAAATCTATATGCAACAACACGCCAATGTGATTGCTACAGTCCTGACGGCTGGTGACGCCAGTGTCAAGAATGCCCTGGAGGCTAAAGTAGAAAGAGAATCGTCCCTCTCGCGCAAGTCAACGGGTACGTTGGAATGCCACACAGTCGTTGAACAAAGCTTAGCAATATTGTCCAACGAGGAATCCCAAGACAACCATGAAACCCCAGCTCAAACCAAGAAGAAGCTGTGCCAAACAGTCAAAGCCAGGATGCAAAAGGAATATGATTGTAAAGTGGAGGAACATTGTAGCACCCTTACGGTTCAAGGTAGATGGACAGAACTACTGGAGGCCGAAAGATCTGACACAAGCTGGAGAAGTTCCCTGTCCAATGCCCCGCGAGGTGTCTTTGAGTTCGCGTTGAACGGGATGGCGAACTGGCTCCCCACACGGGACAACTTAGTCCGGTGGGGGAAGCTTCTGTCTACAAAGTGTCCGTTGTGTAAAGGACACCAGTCCCTTCGGCATGTCCTGAATGCCTGCCCTGTGGCACTGACGGACAGGTACACTTGGCGCCACAATAGTGTACTGAAGGAGCTGGTAACCACCCTGCAGCGCTGGCATTCTACACTGGAGACGTCAGCAGTTACAATACGATGTGACCTCAGCCCTGATGTCATAGAGGGCGGGACACACACAACAGTACCCCCAGACATCCTCCCTACATCTCTCGTACCGGACATTACTGTTCAGAACACAGCCGAACAGAAGCTAACCCTTATCGAACTGACTGTTCCATTTGAGCAAAATGCCCAGGCTGCTGAAGATAGAAAACTTGCCAAATATGAACACCTTAAGGAAGAGTTAAACTCGCATAGCGACTATAGTGCTACTGTAGTTACAATAGAGGTCGGTAGCAGGGGATGGGTGAACAGTGACAATGTCAAAAAGCTGAAATCCTTATGCCCTGTACGTAAGAAGGACAGTGAGGTGAGAGAGTTGAAGCGCAGGTTAGGACACTGTGCCCTCTGCACATCGTACGCAATTTACTGTGCAAGGAACAACCCTGTATGGGAGTCGCCGTCCGGGCTGTTTTCCAGCCGATGATATCTTACTGTAAACACCCGATCACTTGTGCAATGTATGTGTAGTTCATACTGACAATGTCACATCTGTGCAATAGTTAAGAAGCGACGTATAGAATTGAAATATTGAAAGGCTGATGTATAGCACCACTTCTTTTGTAACCTTGCGCCCTGCAGATCATTGTGTATCTGAATAAGGGGTCGTCCGAGGTGTATTTTTAAACCTTCATCTTGTACTCGTGATTTTAGACGTGTCCTTTTAAAAGCGTTTTCTTGTGAGAAATAAAGATGATGTTGAACACAAAATAATCTGGTTTGGCCCAATTCTGGAGAGGTCAATGACCTTGCTTGGTTGATGTGAAACTAAAAGTTAAATCATTAACATGCTAGCTTTTTCTTTAGCTCTTGAAACTACATCTACATGTAAAGATCAGTTGTAAAAATGTTGACAAGAACTTTTGCAACCATAATTGCTGATGGTAGCCAGAATGGAGTTGTGTTGGTTGAAGCACTTGTGGCTCGGGGTCAGGACCACCAGCATGGTCAGTGTCCCTGAGATCAGGACACGTCACTCCACAGATCTGCACTGCAGCCAGGGCTCTCCAGCTGTACATTTCTCTCCATCCTCACAGTTTCAGCATCAGAGGTGTGAGTGATTCGGGGCTGTTCCTCTGAAATGGCTTCTTCAATTGGCATTGTTCATTTGTTGTCAAATCTACAATTACTGTTATGAAGGTTCAACTTTTGATTAATAGAGAAGGAATGGTTGAAATTTTTGTTCATCTTTTGTACAATGATTTCATCCCAGGATGGAAGGACAGATGTAATAATGGACGGAGAAAAAGTTGTTTTAATCCAAGGAGGTTGTTTGATGTTAACACTGTTAACTTAGCTTTTAAGACTTTTGATACATTCTGCTGTATTTTGCTGTTACACAAAAAAATGGTATAATTGCAACAGCTCCACACAGCCTGGGAGAAAGAACACTACTAACAGCATTCTCCATAATATATCTGATATAGGGCTGGTCCAGTCATTTATGGTAGAATTATGATGTTTTGTCTGCACCATTCATAAAAACCTTAAACAATGTGGAACATGTCAGAATTTTGGCAAACATATTGACAATACTTGTGAATAAGCAACTTTACAGCTTGGACTGCATGAATTGCTTAATAATGATTCAAGATTCAAGTCTGCACATGCTTTGAAAAAGAGAGGGATGTGTTTCACATAAAAATAACATTCATGAGACCTATCAGGTGGTAACAGTAACAACCTAACAATGTGCGGTCAAGGCAGACCCTCATCAGTGCAGGGCTCCACAACCAGATGCCACATGACATCATTTGTCATGGAAATGTTGTACATCGCTGGGAGAGAATAACAGACACTACCTCCCCTGCAAACCACCTTGCAGTGCCTATCTGGTGTTCTGAGTTATCATAAAGCAGACTGCAAAGTTGCTTCACAACACATTGCACTTGTGTGACCCTAAGGTTTCCATCAGGGGTTTCTAGAGCTTTTTTACAATTTTTGTTTTATGATGCTTCCAAGATGTGAAGAGAAATGTTCATCAATTATTGGATTCATGCCCAATGGTGAAGCAGAGATGCATTTGGTCCTTCATGACTTTTATAAAAATTCATGTCATAAAGGCAGTCACACAGCAGGAAAAGCGATTTGCCGATGTCTGCAAACTCTAAATCACTTTTCCGCAGGAGGCACAATGTTCTCTCAATCATCACATAATTTTTAGAGATTGCTGATGGGCCTTAACATACATTTGTATATCAGTGTGTCCCATCCAATGTGATGCTGTAGATTTTGAGGTGAAAAATCTACTTGAGTCTGAAGAGACCTAATGTTAGGCATATACAGAAATGTGCTATAACTGGTCTGTGGAAGTGGCATGAGTAATTTACTCTTACCAAGGAGGTTAACCTCCTTGCTCTTACAAATATAATTCTTTTTGTTCACACTTTCGAGAAAACAACTACAGAATTGCTGATGAAAACTGTATCATTTTATTGTAGAACACATAATTACATAATCATGTGACAACAAATGGAAACTTTTCGAGACAATCAATTTATGTATATGTTACATACATACACACACACACGTATATATATTTCTTTATTTATCAATTTATTTATATCTATGGAAATTAAAGAATACTGTCGAAGAAAATATAGACCTGTCTGCAGGCTTCTTGTTTGGTACCAAATTGCACACTCTGTAAATACGGCTGCAGCAAGCAAGGTTCCTTTCATCTACAAATTGAGGCAAATCTATTCTGCCCGAAAAAAAAAGAATCATGAAGAACCAGATCGAAAGCAAAACTAATTTCCTTGGGAGCAGCATGTTGTATAATTGGCAGCAATTGGTAAATAAATTCCAGCTTCCTGGAAGAGCTAGCCAAAGGGTACATAGCAATCCTATAATTGGCTTATTTGACAGTACAAAGAGGTAGCCTTGGGCACTTGGTTTTCAACCTAATAGTCTCTATCTGATATCACACTAATGAGTGATGCAGGAGAAATGCATCACTTTGTTGAAGAGGACTGTTAGTTGTATAAGATGCAACAATTTTAAATACTTGGTACAAAATGACTCTGTCATACATGATCTTTTTATCCCAAAGTTGACTGTATGTTTTCTGAGGACATACCATAACATTTACATTGTTGATTAAGAAATCAAGCTTAAAATAAAGGCTTTGACTTGACTTGACTTTTTAGTTAATAATAATAGTAGCCAAGTAAGTCATTTTCAGAAAAACTTCAACTGCAAAGACATCCAACATGGCAGCACTATTTAAGTAATTTAGTTGCTGTAAGGATTTTTAAGTCTATACATTACAACAAGTACATTCTCCAATACGCTTGGAACTATACAGTAAGACAAAATGTTGCAAATTAAGAGTAAAAATTTAAACACCTTTGGCAACATTGATGGACAGTTAAGATGTAATAATCAGTTTAACTTACAATCACTATAAAATGTAATTATGACTTCCACAGAATTGTTAAGTGTGAAACATGTGTAAAACTATAATATCATTCCTCGGCCTATATAAACTATATGATAGTCAAATAAACCTGACGGGTAGAGAATAAGAAAGTAGGCATGTTTTTGAACAACACGACGCAAGGAAAAACAACTCACTGCCAGCGTGAAGGTTGTTTTCTGCGTCCAGTTCTCTGACAGGATAAAACTTGGCGTACATCTGTGTGAAGAAAGGCCGACAGCACTGGGAGCAGTGCCCACTGGGCAGGGTGACCAGGCCATAAAGGTCAGGAGGCAGGTCCTTTTTGCTGACCACCACACCTTTAAAACAATACCACACACCTTTATCTATTTTTTCTTCTTTCTATTTATTGACATTTGTGGAAGAATTGATAAACAGGTGACTATCACCTTTCAAGATGTCAACCCAGAGACCAGACTGTATAAGGTTTGATACATCCACACTTGCCTTTATTTTCATTTTTTCTCTATCATTTAATGAATACCCTAGTTTAATTGCTGATGATGGAAAAAAAATAGACATCACTTTGGTCAACAGAAATCAACACAAATCGGTCCACTATACACTGATTAATTTGCACACATATACCGGCTTACCTTGCCTATGGTTGATGTGAACTACCCTCAGGGACAGTTCTAACAATGAGGATACGTGGCAGGGGTCAGTGGCATCTCGAACCTTCCTGATCTCAGGAGGGAAGAACACACTAGTGCGCTTCCCATACTGGAAGGAGTTCCTATGTTCAGTCTTGTCGTCTTCTTCAGATAGTCTCTTCAAGCCACACCTGTACAGTGATGAAAGATATGGAGTACAGAAGCAAGATACATTTTTTACCCCATATCATGCGTTATGCATCGGTCAGTGTCTATACAATTCTTGTGGACAGGAGCAGATGGGTTACATGTTGTATTTTGAAGAGGATTGGACAAAATGTCATCCTGTTTTTGTTGTACATTGGATAGGCCGAAAAACTACCAAGTCCCTTTAATTTATATACATGTTCTTGGTGAAACATTCAGCCTCAGCAAAAAACTAAATCTAGTTAGCAACCCTAGAAAGCAAGTTGAAACATTCATGTTGAGGGGTCAGCACTTAAAACCTTGGAACTGTAACATGAATACTTCCATATGAATCAGGATATACCAGTGTAGCAGGCCTGAATATACTCCTGCCCAGCATATTCTCTGGTGTGTTCTGGCCAGGGGTATATTTTGGCCAGCTGCATCTGTAAAAATACTTGTTCCATAGATTTCTTTAGGATTTAAGAAAAGGTTGTACATTTAAAAATATTTCAAATCAAAGATCCACCTTTGAGGGTATGTACAGGAGAAAATTTATTATTGATTATGCAAAATTATTGCACTCATTACACTGTAAATTCAGCAATGTCCTTTTGATTTAATCAAACGAAAGTTGTGGATGAAAAGTCATTTTAAATCAACTTAAAACCTAAACAGCTCATAACAGTTTACAGAAACTGCCCATGTACTTTAGTATTCTGCTGTGGGGTATCATGAAATGCTGACCAGCCCTCTCCTGAAGGGCAAGTACAACCCTTCCCTGTGGAGGATGTGCTGACAGTGTTGCAGTAACACATGGTACCCTGGGGGATTCCAGTAGAACATGTCCTCCCCACCCAGTCACACCATCCATCCATCACTGTCACACCTCTACAACTCTCATCTGTGCAGCCACACGTCCCTCCCTACATCTGAAACTTTTGATACCCCCTTCTGAAATTTTCATCCACATATCAACATAACAACGTGCTTAATGTCAGATAACTTGTACCACACTCTGCAGTCTGTACAAATTGCAAAGCATCCAGAGCTTGAAATTCTGCCTAAATTCTTACAGATCCACACAAAAGAAGAAGCAAACTTTCTCTTGGTTTGCATTTCAGAGCAAGGCAATAGTACAAGCAAAAGGGCCTTAGTACGGATATACAATCACCACTGCTGTGAAGGACGTTCCCTGCATGGGCTGTATCACATTTGTATGTACTAGCAATTTTCTACATATTTCTGGTTGTTATTTCAACATTAATTTCAGGATCGAATGGACAAGCCCTGTGATTTCTTGCCCAAATGGACCCAGCCACACACAATGTCATGTCAGTCACCATCATTTGTATTTGTCTGTGACGGGCAGACTGGGTCAAGTTGGGAGGATCTGAAGCTGAAGTACCTAAAAGTACTTGTGGTTTACACAAGTGGGCTAGAAGAGAACTTCTGAAGGCTCATGTCCTTATTGTGAGTGAGTTAAAGTAACACAAGTGGTTGTTGAGTTAGCTGAGTAGAAACTCTCAATACACCCGGAGTGTTCTTTGCACTGCTCAAAGGTAACCTCTTTACAGATGTCATATTGCTGGATTAGCTTAGAATAAGTTAGATAGTGCTTGAAATACACAAAATATAGTCATGTAGAATATCTAACGTTTGTTCATGGCTCAGTCACAACTAGATGTTACTGTACTAGTACTCAAAGGGTGAACATATGGCTCTAAAGTGCCCAAATTTATGTCACTACTTCCCAAGCACAAAAACTGTCTATCACCCTGAAATTGTAACCAAACACAAGATATGAAAACCAAAAGCTCGCTGCAGTACTTAAACAAGGTACTAGGGGGCCCACATTCTATTTATTTTGACATTTCATCAGGACCCACTCACATAGTACAAAATCCAAAGATAATCCATTCAGGCCTTCTCAAGTTGTTGGCACAAGGACACATACACAAATGCTTCCGAAAACATAGCCTCTTTTTTTCATGGAGATAATTAAAAAACAAAAAGATACCCTACCCATTGCAGCCCACTACTTTCAGCCAGAGGTTGACAGGAATGGTCCGGAGGTCAGCATTTTTGTCCACGTACACGTACTGTAGAGAGTCGGTGCAGCCCAAGTCTGGAACAGTACATAGAAAGCTTTGTCATTCTTCACTCTCTATCAGGAAACAGATATATTGAGCAATGGAAATAAATGTAGCCTGAGATTTGGCTTAGATATGGGAGAATAACTTCCTGTAATTTGGACAAAACAACTTTCTTTCAACCTTCCTGGAAGGAGGGGAAGGTATTCACAGTTTTTGATGTTAAGATAATACAGGACAGTTACTTAATTTACTGTAGTACTCAGGTGTGCTGAGTTCTCAGTAAGAGATCACCACAAAAATTGTAGGCACAAAAATTGTGGGCACAAAATCACCCAAAATATTATTAACAGTTTTCAATACTAAATTTATTTCATGTTTTGAATGCACCTATATAAGCAATTAAGTTAGCTTGTATTCATTCTAAGAAATGTATCTACAAAAAAAAATTAAATTGTAACATTTTTCTGTCGGCACACAGATGGGGGGGCCTCACCTGCAGGAAGATATGTGAGCTGATTCCTGGCAGCTGACAATTCACTCAGTCTCTGCAACAGAACCAGCTCTCTGTAAGGATGCACACATCAGGGTCAATACACCATGCAATTCATAAGGAGGGAAACAGCAATCCAGAATTTTGGCCACGCAAGTTTTCTTTGGTGCAATGGTATATATTTATCTACTAGTACTAATAATGGTTGTACACTTATCTGATACAAACTTGTTCAGAACACATGTACAAGCACCTATGTGCTGCAGTACTGATTGAAGATGCTAGGGAGCAGCAATGAGAGTTACAGTATCTAAATTGCCTAACTGATCACCCAAGGGATGATAGCCCAAGGTTTTCATCAACAAAATGGCATGGAAAATATAAATCTATATCCTTCTAGCTGCTCTAAAAAATATATATATATACATGTACATTGGATATGACAGTTTACAAAAATCAAAACATCATTTTGTACATTAAGTTGTTATCGATTTGTTTGTGTCCTCCGCGTAGACCTCCGGTGGCACTGTGTTTTCATTTGATTTTTTTTTTTTTGGCGGGCCTCCCCCTAAATCCGCGTGTGACAAGGGTCTATGATAACCTTTTCCAAGACAGGAAAATTTTGCATGACACATCTATGATCATCCGAAGAATGCCACAAATAGTTTTTTGCAAAATCTTTCATAATGACAAAGGTGACAGGTGTAGCAGGCCAAGACATACCCCTTGCCAGTTCTGTAGGGTAAACTCTCCCCTGGGGTGACATTCTGGCCTGTTACACTGGGACATTACCTGGGCAGACTGAGGAGCCTGTTCCTGTCCACCATGAGACACTGCAACGCCTCACACCCACACAGCTCCCTGGGGAGGGCCGTCAGACGGTTCAACATCACATCCAGAGTCAGCAGCTTCTTCAGCTGCCCGAGTTCTGATGGAAGCTCCGAGATGTCGTTGTTGGCCAGGTGGAGCGTCTGGAGCACCTGCAGCCTGCCTACAGCTGGAGTCAGCACCTGCAGGTTGTTACAGCTGACATCCAAGGACTTCAATCTCAGCAAGTTTCCTATTTCTGTGGAAAAGCAAGAATAGACATAAGGAACTTAAAAATAAAAATGTTCCACTCAATTCATTTAAATATAGTTACCCATTTTACTAATTGTTAACAGATAACCATTTTTAAATAGTTAACGTTATACCCTTTAGGTAATGTTTAGGTATTACTGAAACAATGATGGAAAACCTTAAATAGGCTTCAATCAAAGTTTTGAAAAAGCAAGCTTATTTTGTACCTTTTTTTTCATTTAACTTTACCATCAAAATCACAATGGAGGGGGAGACAAAACAGATGATTGCTCACCTCTGTTGTCTCCCCAAAACAAAAAAATACAAGGCAGGCTTTTAAAAGAACACAAACTTGTTACATACCATCAGGTAGTGCTACGAGGTTGTTGGAGTGTAAATACCTGAAAAAGAAACAAAAGGAAATCTGTTATTGTTATCACGATTGTTAAAATCAGAGTTTTCTGTTATTATACATAGCACTGCTTAATATGGAGTACATATCAGTTCAGTTCACCCAGTTCAATAGAGTCTACTTGCATCTAGTAAATCACAATCAAATACTCAGACAATGCATGTTGCTATACCGGAAGTCATCCAAAAAATGGTCAGAGACAAATTCTTAAATCAAATTTACTTACAACTCAACTAGATTTGGTAACGTCTCAGCAATGTTGAATGGCTGGAGAAAAGTGAAAGACAACACAAAGAAACTTCACACTTGGAATATCTTTGAATATCAATTTAATGTGTATGAATCGTCACCTGCCAGAAAAAATACTGCTCATAACCCCCTTGGGGTAAAGTATCAAATTAAAGCTCATAATGTGGACCAGTAACTTCCGAAACATCACTATTTAGGATATGTTGAATTCTTTATTTTAAATCCTCATTGGCATGCAGATCCCTCAAGGCGCTGAGTACTGATACTCAGTCTTCAAGCAGATGTTGGGATGGAAAACTGTATTCTTCAAGCAGATGTTGGAATGAAAAACTGTATTATGTTGTCAGAGAAGCCCAGCAGTCAGCAAACGATACAACCTTCCACTATTACTACTACATCAGAGTTCGCACCCTTACCAGTGAGACCAGGACGTTCCTCTTCACAAACAGTCTCTCCAGGAAGACCAAGGCTTCTCCCTGAACCAGCTCTGGAGGGAGGGTGCTCAGGTGACTGTAGTTCAAGTTCAGAATCAGGTGCCTTTCCTGTCTGGCCTGGGTTACTATGCAGTGGACGTCAGCTACTGCTGCGGCCATCTTGGTATGAAATATTGTTTTCACAGTCTTGCTGCGCTGACATAGATGTTACTGTTGGTTTCTAGATGTTGGTTTTTAGATGTTGAACGTGAAGCTTCTGGGTCAACTGTAACAAATATGTTATACACATAAACCATTTGTTTTGTTTCTATCTCTTGTAACTTGATAGTTATCATATGGTTGGTCTGTTTAGTGCCTGAAGATCTTTTGATGTCAGTACTTGTAACCTCTGTGTCTCACAACTTAATGACATACAACTATACTAGTAAGTTTACAATATAAGGTCTCGGTTCAGGTTTTTTTAACAATTCAGGCTCAATTTGACTGTCTCTCAGAAAAGTGCTATATGAAAAAAAAAAGGATTTTTCCTGGGATAATGACTAATATGGCAATGAAGGTCAAGATTTTTTCTGTATACCAAGGGAGGAAGAAAAGTTACAGGATACGTTTTCCGCGAGCTCTGATGGCACTAAGACACCCACAACACAAATAGAATGTATAAATTGGGAAATCAGGCGACAAAACCGCGTTACCGCTACCGCGCACTAATATCAGGATGTGTTGGCCGCATTGCAAAATCTGTGCCACAGATAAATAAACGCTACGAAGAACAGACTTTTTGAGAAATACAAAAAATTATAACGTTACACTGCTATAGCGGTAGCCGAAACATTTGGTGCCGAAACGAAGGGGGACACCTATGAATAACGTCTTATTTTCACTACCTCGTCGCCCAAAACAAATTCCGAACTGGAACTATAAAGAGGTAAAGTTACATGTGCAGCAAAATGCATTGTGGATCGAAGGTGAAGAACCCAAAGACAAAACAAAACGCATCTGGACATTGCATGCAAATGGTTAACATGGTCTATATATGTACAAACCTCTTTAGGATAAAGTATTGTCAAAACAAGACCTCATTTATATGTTAGCAAATTAATTTCTTCACCCTTGCTATATTAGCATTGTACATTTAGCTGCACATGCATAGTGACAAACATGAAACTCCTTATTACTATTATATATTGGGAGTGTCGTTTCCAAAATATAACCTACATACAAAAGCACTGCAAGTTTACTTTCAACTGTAACGATAACGTCAACTAGTAAGTTAGATTTGATTGTTACAAGGAGGTGACCTGTTGCTAACTTGATTGACTTTGGTTGAAATCCAACCACCTCGTCCTGGCTAAACCCTCTTCTGATCATCCCATAATCCTCTCCAATAATCCCAATGACTATCGAATATGTAAAACGATGATGAACGCCCCCCACCCCATCTGTCAACGATCGCGAGTTATCGTTTATAACTTTAGATTAAAAACTTTCTATCGTCAGAATTTGCGAATAAGTCACGAATAGAAATTCTATTAAGATACTGTGTGTCTCCCGACAATGATGATTATAAAGAAAGAGATATCAACCATGACTTATTTCTTACCTCTTGCCAAGCTCCTCATGCTGATGTTGACGGTTCAAAAGGTCATGTCATGTTTTCACCAATCACGCGCGTCATCTAGCGGATTTTAGTAGTATTGTCAGAGGTACCTTCTCCACAGATTTCGGCATGACGCATGACGGCGACCACGTAACGCATACTCATGAATGGCAAACTCACCTCAAAGCCTTTCGTTCACTTTTACCTATCATAAATTTAGGTTGGTAACGTTAGTTGCAATAAAACCACCAGTAAGTAGTTGTATATTTTACTACTAACAATAAGTCTGCTTGCGCTGTCAAAAATACACATCATGTAAATTTGTTGGCTATGTTGATTAGATGAAAATATTTGTACTTTTGTCTTGTCAGCCTTCTTCAATTCGAATAACTTTTGTGTCACAGTCACAGTAGTCACCCGCTTCAGTTTTCGTACCTCTGCATAAAGGTGTGTTCAAAAATTACCCGAAGAAGTACAATCGGGTCTCTGTCATGGCAAGGAGGTAAACAAGGTTTAACATTCTTGGTCATGGTGATTTTTTTTTTTTTTTTGGGCTGACATCCGATGGACCAAGGACGTTGGATGGACGAACATCATCGTGTCTGTAAACTAACTTCCGGCGTCTACATCCTTGTTTAGTAAAAAAATGATTTGACTGTGATTGGTGACGATGACTCAATGCCAAGTTATTGAACTGTAAGACAGGCGGTGCAAGTTCTATAGTTTAATGTTATGCTTGAACATTGTGATATTTTCTCCAGTTGGATGACCATTGAACATACAGCTTTTCGTTTGTCTGAAAGGAAACCATTCCAGAAGCATATTTAACACTCCAACACATTAACATAACATAACATCTTGTCTTTCGTACTGACATTCATATTGGAGATTTGTTCTACTTTATACTCTAACATTTCGGTTATATTGTAACTTATCGGTTTATACAAATAACTATTTACATGGCACACAAACGAGTATAGAATTCAGCGAACAGCAGCTGCTATATTTCAGCTGAGCTGTTTACAACAAGTCTGAACAACATACAGACAGGGCACATACTTGGCAGGTTATAAGGATTTCAGTATCCATGTTGTTGTCTGTTAAAGGAAATAATCTGGCAACAGCACGACCAAAGCAAACGTATACGCATAGCTATATTCAAATGATCGAAAAATAGATGCTCAATCCTAATCAGACAATATTAAGTAATGGTAAAAACCAGATTCGTGAGACAAACCCATACTCTTGTATATAACGTTACATGGTGTAGCATACTTGTGGCGTGATTCAAATTTTCACTGATGATGCATTTGCCTACACTGCATGTCAGTGCCAGCATGTCTGCACGAAATAAACAACTCTTGACAAATGCGGACATGATTGCAGTCAACAGCTAGGTTCAGACGACGATCAGATTTACATCAGATCTACATGTCGATGTAGGAAAGCAAGGAAAGCTGGGGCAGGGGTGAAACAACTGTCTTAGACTCTCAGCTCCTCAGACCATGCCGGGAACCTCTGCAGCCGGCCCTGCGTACCGCTTGGGCCCGTTCTGTGACGTGAACGAGGCCGCTATGGGACGGCGTCCTACTGGATACCGGTTGTTGGATGACGACATTGTTCTTGACGGATGAGGTCTGGGTTCATCGCCAGTCCCTGACCCGCCAGCTCGCTGTTCTTGTCGCTCTGTCGAGATTTAACATAAAACAAAAATACTAGTAAACGTCTGACTGGGGTTACAGCATGAACGCATCATGTCTCACTTTGCTGAACAGGCATTAACTCACCTGGGTGGAGCAATCAATGCGTTACGTGACCAGACGTGGGGGCAATATAACTCTTGAAATCGTAATATATTAGGCTTGACATTCACAGCATACAAAAACAGTACAGTCGACCATTGTTACTTCAATCAATTTTTTACTTGAACGTTCAATGACGCTTAAGTTATACAAGATTCAATAGACTTTATATGTATATAGTGATCTAGGAACCACTTGTGCCCAGTTTTTGTCCAGACAGTGATCACGACCAAGTTCATGGCCGGGTCAACTGAGGTCACAGGCGTCAGGGTGCATCAGCAATAACTAATGTGGCGAAGCGGCACATGTTTTCACAACGCGATAAAACGTATCTCCCAATCTACTTGTGCACTTAATTTGCAGTTGCTCATACACTAGGTGTTTTTCCATCGAATACATATCCCCATGGAGGTCACATAACCTCCTTGATATCCCTGGAACGATTTTCTCTTATTTTCTACTCACACCATAAAATACGACGTACTGACACTTATAACGGTCCAACAGACTAGTTGTATTTTCTTTCACCGCGGTGGTTTCTGCCGGTTAAATTCCTTCCCCAACTTATGTTACTGTCTTAAACCGCCGCAAGTTCTGCTTGGAGATTAGTAACCTCCTTGGTCACCCGTATCCGTGCACAAGCTTCTAGTGGGAACCTATGCAGTCACGATGTCACCATTCAGCACGCCCGTAACCCGACCTCAGAAGCCCATTTGTGTCGTCTGTTGTTTCGTATGTTTGCACGAGGGGGCCTCTAGTACCCTCTAGGGCCTCTATGGGAACAGGGCAGACGTCTCGTCACGTCTTGAGCTCCAAGAGCATAAATCGTTTACAATTGTCGCTGTTTTAATGTTCAGAAACTAACAACGACGGAACAATGATATACACTTCGCATGATAGTTCTGGGATAATTTGTCAGTCGCACATACCAACATGGCACCCTTTTTAAAAAGGCTTACTTTTCAGCATACTGTACTAATCAAAACAAAAATCTCAACGATTTAAGTACAAATCACATATGGAGCTTTCACTCGTCGGGCAGACACTTTCGCCACCCTTACTTTGTACATAACACATATTCCATATGGAGCAATGATATGAACTCTTTGCCATATGGCAGCTACAGAAATCTATACAACAAACATCAGGCAAAACAAGCTCAGAAGCACTCCAGCAAAAATAGTTACGATCGTAAACACCTACCTGGCATCTTCCGTCAATTTTATTACACCCGTAGAAATTGCCTTGGTGAGCTATATGATGTCAGATTGACCTCACAGTAGCTGACTCTGTTCAGCAGCCTACTTCAGACTGTTGGTGACCCTAGGGTCAACGCTGTTTAAATACAGTTAAGGCTGGGAGAAATCCTTTGTGTGTTTAACGGTCCAAGCCGCTCCGGACTAGCCTTCTTAACACAATAGGGTTTTTGATGGCATATCAGTTCAACTATTGCACTCGGTTTCACCCTGTCATTGTTTCCCGTACACATAGACGGTAAAGGGCAATAGGAACCGAGTACAAATTCAATAGAACCTATATGCGCCATCAGAAAATTCAGACTCTTTGAGCCTGCTAATGCCACTGACCCATTTTCAAAACGGGCCCCTCCGGATAGTTTACGGGCTGTTTTTCTGCACTTTCGGGCGTGATCACTACGCGGCCCCGTGGGACACCCTGCGGCTACCGGGCTTTCGGGGGGTACCGCCGGGCCCTGGTAGCCGGCCTGGTATCCAACGGTATGCTCCCCAGTCTCTTCTGTCCTCTCAGCAAATAATACTGCCTCATACCAGACTAGGAGGTAGGGCCTGCCAGTTTTTTTTTAAACTCAACTTGGGACCCGGCGACAGATAGACGTCTTAATTTATCCATGAAAACACAGAGAAGTTGTCTTTGAACAAGACGAAGTAGAAAGCCCGACAAACCTGAGGCCTAAAACGCGCCAAGCTGTACCAGCTGCTGGAACCGAACCTCTGCTTGGGGAGTATAAGAAGGTTACTCCGACATGTTTCGCAAACAACGCTGATCTGTCCCTCACGACATTGACTAAACAATGTTATCTTTCTGTCTGCAACTATTGTTAACCCCTGTACTTTACTTTATTCTTTTATCAGTAATCAGCCGTTTTGAATGTGCATAACTCGTCATCACACCGCTAAATTAATTGAACATAAAGTGAAATCGGTGGGCATGATTCGTAATGGACTACTTGTACCTAGGTAAGAAAAGTTGTTTATCAACTAGGGACGGGTGCACACACTCTGTGTACTCCTTTCTGTTTCCAATCATCCATGTGTTTGTTTATTAAACTCTCTATTTATCGATATAAACATGCCTTCGGTAATCTTCATTAAGTAATCTTTATATAATAAGTTCGAAACATGCATGATATAAGAGGGGTGAATACATTTAGGACTTAACCGCCTTACGAACACGTGAACAGTAGAATTCAGTGGCCCAGTAGTTCCACCCGCACGGTCACAAGGCCTACCCGGACTAGATACCGGGGCATTTCATTGGAAGCCTGAAAACAAAGTACAGTTGTTTAGAGAATCGTTCTCCTGGGAGCGATTCCATATGTTCAAGCAGAGTTGGGCAATTATAAAAAAAAGTTCCTCAAGAAAGTGTTCTGAAGAGTCAGATCGACTTATAAATCTGCATATATGTTATCATAATTGATTATACCTGGCGACTTCAATGCTCAAATGGCGGTCCGAATAGGCACATCATAGCTAGACACGTGCGTGCACAATCCCTTTATTGGCCAACTCTCGCGTTGAGTGCTACGTGAGCAATATCACATGTGGTGACCTCGTCACGGTATTAGTTTTGACGTCACTCAATTTGCAAAGCGTGACATTGATGTCCAGCATGGTAGGTAGTTAAACCTGGACATTGCCAGGTCAGGTGAATTCAAACAAAATGTAGGAGACTCATATGATATCCAACCGAAGTACTCTACCCTACTGTACTCCTCTACAATTTTGAATTTGTAACTACAGGCACATAGTTACGACATATGCACGCACATTTCCAGGTCGGTGTCTTCCAGCGTTAGTTAACTAGTATGCATGGTATTTATGACGTCACGTGCTTGCAAACATCGCCCAACCTGTAGCTAGCACATCCGGGTCCACAAATCAAATAAATCAAAAGGTGAACTGTATTTCTCCACCTTCTGGACAATATTTCTGGCTCCCATACTGTCAAACTGCAGAACAATTGTTTATGAAACCATGGTTTATTTCACTGAAAATTGACACCACGCAAGAGACAGAAGTGTGTGAAGCTATAAGACTGATCATTTAATACCTGACGTTACAATTTTGATGATTTAAGAAAAAAACGTATACGTCTGCTTCAACATTTTGCCCCAATTTCCAAATGAAATGCTAATCAAAAAAGTACACTTGCCCTTTTGACGGTTATAATTATTCATTTATACTTGTTTCGAAAGGTACCATTTTTTTTCATCGTTTGAATTCGAAAACGCGCACTTCTATTGCAACAGTAAGTGTCGTTACGTTAGTGATACCTTCTACAAGCCTCTCATTTGCGGAGAGGACAGACGTGACTTGATAGCTATGATAGCTTTGGATACCAGGCTTAAACTAAGTTCTTCTCCTAAAGCCTTGGCGACTCGCATATATCAAATTATCACACTTTTCAAATGTCCATATGATATCTTCCAACAAAGGGATTACATGTACTGTACAATGTACATGTACCAGACTCGAGTTCAAGAAAGGGACTAATTAGATCATAGCGACTAATTAGCCAACCAATCAAAAAGCAGCAAATGTCTTGCAGTCGGTTGCCATGGTTACATCATGCCCGGAATGTCATCGCAGACCCAATCCCCCTCATCAGTCACGTGATGTTCGACATCAGCTTTGTGGTGGTCTGGCAGGTGGATCATCTCCTGGTGACCCTGGGGACCGGGGTCTTGAACACCAGCGTCTTTCTTCTCAGATGTCTCTGGTTTCTTGTCGGACGGTTTCTTACTCTGATCTGCAAAGGAAAAAAAAACAATGCAAATATATTCGTCTGTTTATCTACCGTTTAATGTCTTAGACTCTACACAGGCAAGAGTAGAGGTAATCAAGTGTAGTCGGCCAAAATGGGGACTCGACTACATGCCCAAATGAAAAGTCCTGTGCATTGTTGTGAATGTCAACAATACCACTAAGTCCAAAACAAAGAAAAGGGTGAGTTCAATGACCTGTCGGATATACCTTCAACCTCGTCGAGACCTCACTTGTATCGTGTAAGACTCAATCTATTTACATTTTGAGCTTATCGATCTAATGTTTATGTTATAACGTTATACCAAAGTCCAGACGAAACGGATCCACAGAAACAGTACTAAACTAGGAACGTTTCTGATGGCGTCTCTTTACCATATCAATCTAGGATGTAACGTTTACCACCGCTGACCCGGTGTTGCTTATGTTTGCATTATTATATCATTGCATTTCATTTGAGGAACTTTCCGTACAAAATTTTAGCACACTACAAAATTAGGAAATTGCGAGAGCTGGCAAAGGGGTAAGTGTTTTTTCTATTGCGAACTAAGGATCAACACTGAGTATATGTAATCACGGTTACACATTCAGTAGTTACCAGAGGATTACAAGTAACGTATGTTGCTCATTTTCAATGCACATGTACCAGTACGCTCTATACATCCAATATGTATGGTCAGTGACTGAATACTAGTAACAAAAGTTAAGGCGCCCCCTAATCTCTCGGTGGCCACAATGGCTAACAGTAACGTGACCTAGTTCAGCGAACATTGTGATAGTTACCCATTTTTCCACAATGCAGATGTCCTTGAGACAGACAACAGAAATCAGGCTGATATATGATGGCAGGATAAGGCAGGCCACGTTTGCTTCACTCTTGTATGTAGAATCGACTCCGAGTGAACTCTAGACGATGACGTCACATCATGACCTTGGACGACAACATATAACTTTAGCATTGGGGGCGATGTACTTGCCAAAGGTATAGAAATTCTGTCTCTTACTGCGACAAAGTGTAAAAAGGCATTTACATTTCATTACGTTTGTATAATTTCTTTGGAAATGGTTCATGTGTTGATACGATAACAGTAAAATGTAGCCACTTAAATCCCCTTTATCTTGTCGTTTGCTGGATGGAAGGTTCCAATACGTCACGTGGACAGACTAGTTCTGACCCGTGTCTACGTGACCAAGCACAGGTATGCTAAATCAACACAGGTGCGTTGCAAAATGCACACTGTAACTCAAATCATCATTCAATTTTGTCAAGCCGTTCCACCGGGCATGTCAGGTCTGAGACTATGATTTCTGGTGACGTAACATTCTGAAAAACATAAAAGAAATACTTAAAGCGGCCTGGTATCACACTAGTTAGGAACTGTTAACGCATGTGAAACTGTGCGAATAATGCAGGACGCTCTGCCCTATCTAGACGTCATGAGAAAATATGCATGTGATACGCCTTACATTTGTGGAGAGTGGGCGGCTAACGTGATAGACGTCATGAGAAAATGACCCCATCTGAAAAAAATTCTTAAGTATAACCGTTGTAAATTTTCCACTGCGTGGAAGGACTGTTTCGATAAACATTTTGCAAAACATGCAGGTGGCAAACTTTTCATGTATGGAAAGTGCAGGTACGCTAACGCGTGAGAAAACATACCGCGAATAACCTCACTGATAGGTCAGACAGGTGAGACACATGGCTATAAATATTGACTCGGAAAGAAACTACACCTATGGATTGTGCGGATGCAGGACGGCTGACAGGTGTCACCTAACGTTATACCTACATACAGGAAAAACACAGGAGTAACAAAAAAGCTATCACCATGATCGGTGTTACTAGGAAAGAAAAAGAACTAACGTTATCTTCCTTTGCAATTAACATTATTGCATCGAAAGACTGCTGCAGCCAAGAAAAGTTGTTTTAACAATTGCATGCATAACAAATTTTTTGGAGTTGCATCTACCTCAAATTGAGTGAGCACGAGCTTCTACAAAAAACCTCCCCAGTCATTAAGTCGGCAAACAACAAGGATTGAATGACAAACACTGTGGGATCGATACTCATTGGTGTACTTACGCTCAAGTGCGCATGTCAAGAGACGGTGTTTATTAACCGGGGTGAAAGGTTGTGCAGTGTTGTCCTAACTGCGGACCTGCATTTCCGTGTTCACCTGGCCTGTACCGTCTTCCCAGCTAGTGATCCACTACGTTCCACTACAATGCTACAGTCTGTCACCACTTGAAGATAATGTTTCTAATGAAACTGATACAATAAATTTCGTGACCGTGGCACAGCCACTGACTGGCTGGATGCGGCAGTTTATGCAGGCTCGTCATGCGACGGTAGGTATATTACTGTAGTCGTATTTGTAGGTTTAACGTTGAATGAGTATATGGTAACGTTACATAAGGTAGATGGAACTGTATAGTCTAGCAACATATACAATAGCCTTAAAGTCTGACGATTTCTAAAGATTTCACAGGATTCATCTGTCACATCTACAACTTACTATATGTCGCATTTAAGTCTGTACATAGATATTTCATACATTGAATTAACGTTAGAGATAACGTTGAAAAATAAACATGTTTACGATACATCTTAGATTTTAAAGATGTATATTAATAGCGCTTGTCATACAATCACATACTCAAGAGACCGACAATAATGCTTTTCTCGTGTTTATTTCATGCTCAGTAGTTCTCCGACGCCGCGGGACGCAGTACAAAGGACACAGTGGGCCGCTGACCTGAATTATTAACGAGAGTTGTACGTGACATTTTTACTTGTCGTCTGTGAAATACTTGAAACGACAGTGTCTCATACGTTTTCCAACGATACAGTGACGGTGTTTACGGAGAAAGTTGGGTTATACTTCAGGGGTGCCTAAGCATTTGCACGAACCCTATGAAATTCGAATATTATGTGATACACATGAATCACTATGCGAAAACGCACGAATATTATGAAATTCGCACGAATCACTATGCAAAAACGCACGAATATTATGAAATTCGCACGAATCACTATGTGATTCACACGAACCTTATGAGATTTGCACGATCCTTATGCGAAATTGAAATTGCGCAACCACTGCCGGGGTCACGTGACAGACGGAGCGGGATTTTCAAGATGGCGGCTTCGGAAAATACCAAGGACGTTTAATACCTGATATAACGTCCTTGAAAATACGATGTAACAAGCCGAAAATGAAGCACAACAGTAGCTCACAGGCTATCAAATACATCTTTGCGACGGTAAATGTCCATTCCATGCCTTGAAATATAAATATCACGGGTAAAAACGCTCAAAATCATGCCTCCTCCCGGCCGCCGTTTTTGCATAAGGATCGTGCAAATCATAAGGTTCGTGTGAATCACATAGTGATTCGTGCGAATTTCATAATATTCGTGCGTTTTTGCATAGTGATTCGTGCGAATTTCATAATGTTCGTGCGTTTTCGCATAGTGATTCGTGTGTATCACATAATATACGGTACGAATTTCATAGGGTTCGTGCAAATGCTTAGGCACCCCTGTACTTGCACTGATTGAAAATGATGCGCGGCGACACAGACAGCTTGAAGTCGCTTGTACATGTACATGTAATCTTGTTAAGCAAGTACTGACAATGAACTACAACTAACTTATATGCCTTATATATATATTTAACCGTTATTTGCATCCATTCTTACAGCAGCGTTGCTGTAAGCCTGGGCTTAGGTGTAGTTTGCGTTTGCGTTTCGGATCGCACACCTGTGAAGCCATTTGCCTGTTGCCATTTCTGCATGGCCACCTCCAAAGCACTTGAACACACAGTAACAGATAGGGAGAGCCAGTTGCTAGGTAGCGGTTCACGGTTCAATGAGTGATTTGGACTGGATGATAATAGAGTGTGTTCGAGGGGGTAGAACATCACAGGTAGACAACCTGATTGGGTAATGGCTCAAGTATCATTTGCATTGCGTTATCAAAATTCACAAATTCATATATATATATATATATAATGATGCCATAATTACGTGACTGTAATTGTATGTGTCAATTCAAATTTACTTAGCTTAGCAACTGTCAGAATTGAGCGCAAACCCGTTATATTGCATGTCGGTTATTTTGAAGTGTTAAAATACCTGACAGTGTCCTTTTTTTATTGCAGATGACAGTCGTAGAATTGATTGTCAACGCACCTTGTATATATGGGTGACTGCACTTCTGTGGACTTGGCAGAAACAGCGCTACGATGGATAAAGGTCAGCGATTGAAAAAACGGGCAGCGTATGCTCAAATAGTTCTGATTGCTTTCGTCGTCGTCCTGTTACTACCGGGCGCAGCACTGGTTATAACGGGAGCTTGGATGATTTTTCAAATGTCTTGGGCGGAGGTTCTGACTCCTGGACGCATTGCTAAAACCGAAGCCGTTCTAACCTGTGTTGGGGGTGCTTTGACAGTGATTCTAGCTGCAATAATAGTACACGCACACTGGGATCGCAAATGGTTCAGGCAGGGAGTCACTTTGAGAGAGATTGGAATTCTTTTAGTCGTGATTGTCATGCTAGAATTTGCAGTAGCCGCAACCTGCACAGCTCGTGAAAATATTACAAAGGGAGAACTGGGTATTGAACTCAACAGAACTTTACAAGCCGTCAAACGTAATGTTAACAGGGCTCCGAACACGGAGTGGACATTGCTGCAAACCTCGCTGGATTGCTGTGGGATATGGAACTTCACCGATTGGGATGATGGAAATGTTGGGAACAACTCAAATACAAACAACTCCATCCCAGAACCTTGCAGGTGCACGACCAATGACAGGGACTGTTACAAAACACCAGAAGGCAATCTCTGGACAACAAGACCTTGCCTGGGAGCGTACTTTGGATTCTTACAGAATCAGTTCAATGTCGTCAGAATAGTGAATGCAGTAGCCATCGTGGTGCAGGTAGGATCTTTCCTGATGTTTTTATGTGAAGCGTTTCGGCTCCATCAGGAGAGTAAGGTTGGCGTATATGTGGCAGACCCACCTGACAACCGACAAAGCGATGAACGCACAGAACAAACTGTCGTCTGAACTGGAATGAAATCCAAGCAGATGTTGGTCGCGAGTGCAGTTCCAAGAGATTATTTCTGTGACCGAAACAACAAGGAACCTGAAAGAAAACAAAGTCCTAGCATGAAAGTTCATCTGTGTTGGTAGAAGACATTATAGAAATTTCTAAACTTTCTTTCCAACACTGAATTGATACAGGGACTTACCCTAACAAGGTCGACGGAGTTTGACCGAAAATTTAGGGTAAGTCCCTGTATTAATTCAGTGTTGGAAAGAAAGTTTAGAAATTTCTATAATGAAAACAAAGTCCGTTTTATTTTGTGTACATTGTTCCAGTGCCTATGTTGGTGGCTGTTACTAACTGAATTTTCATATGCTAGACAAAAAAAAAAATCACAAGCAAGGAATGGTCATGTTGGTAATCTCCAACAGATCCCACAGGCATAGATAGTACATGTATCATACGCTGGCAAGGGCGTGTAGCCGGGACAGGAGTGTTCATTGGCCACCCAGGTTGGCTAATGGGCACTCCTTATGCCACCGACAAATCTGCCCGGTTCCATGGAAATGGTGTCTTTTTAAGATGAACTGAAACATTTTCATGTTGCAACGTTGAGCTTTAATTTGTATGCTTTTGAAAGCTAAGACAGCATTTTATGTTACGTTTTCAAAGGCCACAATATCAAATCAATATGGCCTTATTATAAGGTACATCATGAAGTTGTCATTCATCAACTGGCAGGCTGCAATGCCGCCACATGTACAGCCTCAATATTGGTTGTTTTACCCAGGAACTCAGTCCTACAAGTTTGATGTGTTCATAATTAGGTGACTGTTTTATATTCATGTATAATGTTCCACCAGTGAATCTACAAGCATCTAATTCTAACATGTTTAACAATATCTAGTACAATGTACATGTACTATGCATGTGACTATAAAAACTTCACTAGCTTCAAAATAACACAGTAGTCCTGTCTTTATTTTCACATCTTCACTTTAAGACACATTTTACACTCTGGAATGCACAATTAGTACTAAGAGCAGAGACATGATCATCATCTTTGTTAACTGAACCTCGGATAATACACAAGGTTGTAAATCATTGAATCCAATCATTCTAAAAAAAAGGCATTACTGGTATGTACTCATAGGGTACAAATACCTCACAACATGACAAAAATCTTGGGAAAGTCAAAGACATCACTATTTAGTTTTAACATGCACAACCGAACAGGGCTCAAAATACTTGACTCTTGTTTCCATTTTCAGCAATATTTGTTATACATACACATAAATACACTGTATATGTAAATATACATAATACATTGTAGTAGTATCTACTCTGTATTCTTTTGGCTTGCCAACTTACAAGTATCTTTATTCATTTTCTTAAATCTCAGATTTGTTCATGAACATTGCATGTTAATATTTCAAGCCCTGCTCTTGCACTTTTCACATGGAGGCTCTACTGGCATGCCCATTCAAGCAATGCCCAACAGTCACAGTACTGACTCACAGATTACTTTTCCACATGTCACAATGGTTCCTTCTCCCAACAAGACTTAAAAATCATCAGTATTCAAGCTGGCATCTTTTCACACACAAAAAAGAATGAATGAAGACAGGAGAGTTCTTATGAGCTAAAGCATAATGTTATCCAAGACACAGAACATCTGTTGTTATACTGACATTACTGTGGCAGGGAAACAAAGTATATCACTGTTCATGTAAGACACTTTGAAGAAAGCCTCGTCTAACAATCCTACTGCTCCAGCTTTCTGGAATTTGTTACCCAGTCTTTTCTGTATTATTTACCAGAATCTTACATGATCAGTTATATATCTATCATTTTGCCCTCTGAAAACTATCTCTCTTTCATTTATTGTACTGTGGGTAACAATAACAACTTAACAAATAAAATCAAGTGAAGTACATCTTATCTAGTTAGAGTAGCCTCAATGTTTGTATTCTCCTAAACTGCAGGAAGCACTTCTGGATACAGCTGACTTCAGCAGCATCCTTCCTTGTTACAGTACGATAAATAGATAAACATCTGTCACAGAGACCGATCAATGACTGGCTAGTTGATTGGTTAATTCTCAAGCAGGGATCATGGAAATCTAGACCCTGGAGGTAAACATGTCCACACAGTCTGTGCCATGAACTGAGATACAGGACATGAACAAGCTGCAGCATTTATCAATCTTACAAAATTGGTGGTGTTTGGTACTTCAAAATATTTCTCTATCCCATGAAAAGGTATGAATGTGCAGACCTGTTCCAAATATATAGTGATATACACAAACTGTACAGTACTGCTACATGGAAAAAAGTTCTGGAGTTGATTAAGCTTGACATCAGCCCAGCATTTCTGTGTATCGTGTATGCCTCTGACAGCTCCAATTTTTTTGGCAACAGTCCTTGGAAATGCTTGGCAGTTCTACTTGGCACCTGTTTTACTGTGATCCACGGACAGAATTCCAAGTTCCCCCTCCCACCCTAACAATCAGCACTGCTTCCACTAAACCACACCTATACCATCCCAGGGACCTCCCCTTCCTCCCAGCTGGAGGAGCGCGGCTTTCTGGGCTGGTCAGGACATGTGGGAGCCTTGGGCGGCTGGCTGGGGTCGTCCTGGGGTGGGGCAGTGGTGGCAGGGGCATTCTCCTTGTTCTCCTCCACTGTCACCTGGATAGACTTCCCACTGAGAACCTCCTCTGTGTAAAATAGACAAATGGTTTAGAGCTGTATACGTCAATGAAGGTTAGACATCCCGGAGAGGAGAGTGAGTGTAATAAGATATGCCAAATAGTAATTACTCAAGCAGCTGGACATGACTCCGGAAAGGGCCCTTTTAGTGTCACTGATGAAAGATTTGTGGATTCTGCCTGAAATGTTTGACCATTTCCAAAATCATATCCAGTTGTACTTGATATTTGGTGTGGTTTAGAGCTTTAAATCTCACTTTCAGTGTTGATCAGTTACGTATCAGTCTATCAGTTAATGTGCACATGCATGGCTGCATGTTGGTTGAATCTCTACATTTTTGTCCTGCATAATTATGTTTTGACAAGTAGGTGGGACTATGGGATTAACAGAGAAAGATACGACTGAACAATTTATTCTAAATTGAGCTCCACACAGACTTGGCAAATATGAGTTCTTGTAATGTAAACCTAATCCACTCAGTGACTCTTGTCATGCACAAGACCCTGATTACAGTGTCAGATTACAAACCTTCCACTCCGTATTGACATCTCATGGCTAATTTGGTCGGGTGACCTCATGGAAATGTTTGTGTGCGTCATTCACACCTCTGATTTACTAGTATGTTTATACTACATGAGGACGGGGCTTACAAAAATAAATTTTTCATCAATTTTGTGTCCTGAACTTTTTCCTATTCTAACCAAGCAAACTTCTAGAATCTGGACTCTTGAGTGATGTCTAATAAATAGGGGGAAAGGCAGCACTGGGACAACAATCAATGATCAAATTTATAACCTGAGATACACAACCAAAAGACAATGCATGTGGAAGCAGCTGGACACATGCTGTTACTGTTGGATAATTGTTTGAGAAACAATTATGATAATTGGCAAAGAAAAATTCACACTACACTGTACACAAGTCAAGTCATTGTTCTGATAGATGATTGGAAAGTGTTTGCATTAGAATGTTAGCTGACAACAAATAGGATTATCCTGCAATCTGCATAAAGATTAGATGGGCTACCTTTAGAAGACATTACTTTTGTTTTCATGGTGAATTCTCCAATGCGACATCTTGACACTGAATATGTGGTTCCATTTTTGTACTACCATTGTATTACAGAATTGTTTCAACACTTACAGCAAGCTTGAATAACATGAAAACATCCTTTAACCCTCCAACTGCAAAAATAAAGGAAATCTACAATACTAGTAGTAGTATGCTTCTTCTTGTATATCAGCTGATTTTCTTCAATATAAAATGTATCTTTGGTCTGTAGATGGTTGGCGCAGATCAAGGATATTTTACAGGGACAAATTATGGCCTTGATGTGCTGACACTATACTATACATCAACCTGCATTGGGAGTCATTGACAGAATACCTCGCACATATGGATATAAGAAAATCATGTATGACTCAGTATATGAATTGGCCTACCCTTGTAAACCAGTGTCAACATAGTCTGGGCCTATTTGCTTTCCACTCACTGAGTATGCAGAAACATAATTCATTCAGCTATCAGCCAAGCTAAGCACCCAAAAGTGTACAGATCATAGACATGTCAGCAGAAAAGGTGGGGCCATGTAAAATCATATTCTCAATCTGAACCATCACCAGTCCTGGCACCAAGCCTGAAGCTGTCCTACATAAATTTTGTAGGTCAAATCTTCAGACAAAATATAAATAGAGACCATAATACATCATCAGAATGTTCCTCCCAGCTAAAAGTAGTTTTCCATGATGTCCTTCCACTAAATTGATTACCAGTAATCAAATGTTGCCCTGTTGTTTACTTCCCCCAGTGTAAGGCACTGTGACACCCATTCGAACACAACAAAAGCTGTCCATCTCCCCTGCCCAAAGATCTCTTTGTTCCACAAGAGGAAGCTGAACACAACAAAGGAAAGCACAATCTACCTTTCACTGGCAACTTCTCCACTGTAGTTGGTAAAACCATGTTGAATGGAGTTGAGTCAAGGCAAATCGAGGGGATATGGATGCAGGAGCTGGTGATTTGGCACTGCTCTGTGTCAGGCTGGATTTGCATATGCTGAGGTGAACTCTGCAGGGGCAGTGACAACGTCTGGTGGGCTGTACCAACTGGCTAACAATGGAGGGGGTTTGGGGACCACAATTCTCGTGGATGTGTGCAAACTTTTTAAAGCTTGTATGTTTTTCAAACAAATTAGTGTCTCAAAACATATGCACATAGAACGTCAGCAATTTTGATTGTAAAATCTTGCATCATTCCTTAAGACAATAAGCATAATCTCCTTAATTAATTTGGTTCAGCTCAAATCTACATATAGGCACGGTCCATTTGGGGAAAGGGTGTGATGACATTGGTATTTTTCCATAAGTTACCCAAGATACATTCTGGTTTGAAAATTAGGTCACTCCAGGACATTTTAGACTGCCTGTACTTTTCCATGTTTGCATCATCTTCAAGTGCACTGTGCAACCAAGTACCAAAGGGATGTATCATAGTACATGTACTACCAAGGAGATTTTTAAATAACCTTGCCCTATCATACCTGCCAAGTTTGCAGAGACGAACCTGGGAGGTTAAAAACCTGGCGGAACATAGAGACTTGGTAGCTTAATATCAGGTTATGGACAAAGACAATGGCGGCAACTTGGAAAAACAGGTTGCAGATAATAGCCAAAAATAGCAAAATACCACACAATCCCATATAGAAAAATCAAGGAGTTTAAAAAAACCTTGAGAAAAATAAAGGTACATTTATATTATAATGAAAATCCATATCGGAAAATATGGCATCAACGACTTTGAAATCATGTACGTTGGCACGACAATGGCATATATTAATAATAATCTATCAAGGATGCTACCGTAGTACCGATAATATAACCTTGAATCTATGAAAGGTGTCTTGTAGCAAGGAGGTTGCTTGTAGTAACAGACAGCTGCATGAAGCTTATCTCCAGTGCATTGTGTATTGCTGATAGATTGGTGTGACATTCTAAGCTTAAATCATTGTGAAAACACACAACAGGGATCCACTGAATGTTAGCCTGGCAAGCGAAAAGATTGAGCCAGCAGTAACTACAGAGGATGGTACCCAGGCTAATTGATGAAAGCATTGTTATAATCAGGAGGCTTATCAGCAGCCACAGCTGTGCATAACTAATGAGGCTCTCCTGTTTTACTTCTTCATCAAACATTTATGCACAGGACGTTGCGCTAACGAGGCAATCCCCATGGGGTAGGTAACACCAATAACAGGGATAATTAATGGTGACATCATGTTTTTTCAAAATCTGATGCAATCAAAATTGCTGCAAATTGAGGTAGTATTTTTCAGTACACATGGCAACTTGTTATTGTGAGGTTATTCTGATAAAAAATTTATAATAAATTTCCTGAAAAAAGTAATGAAGCCTCAGAAAACTTGTCTTTTATTGTTTTGTTCCACTTTTATATTCGTACTAACATTTTATTACTTGTATTCCAACAAGGTACAGTATTTTGGAAAGGAACACAGCATATTGTAATCAAGTCATATCTTTAAAATCACAATAAAGTGACTTTGAATTTTTTTGTCCCATTCTTAGTTTGAGTTCCAAGCATGCTTTTGTTGTTAAATCAGTCATTAAAAGCTAATGAAAATATATTCCCAACAATTTCATTAAGTCATTAAGTTCTATTTCTTTAATTGATAGGTTGAAATTTTCTTTGGATACAGAGGGATGGGTCCTGGAGAGAGCCCTGAATTTTATGAAATGAGACCTGGAGGCAAATATGATGTTGCCTAACATGACTCATATTGATATATGTAGATTGTAGTGAGATAATTCAGATGGTCAAATGTAAATGAATTTTTGCTATTTCAGCAGGGCTACAAATATCACCTGCATAAGCAGGTAAAATTGGAGTTGTGCAGGTATTCTGATATCAACCTGCATTGGCTCCTAAAACCTATCAGTGCAGTGACACAAACCAGTAGTGACCCAAAGTTGCCTTGCTTAAACCAAGGAGCTTTTATCAGTAGGAGAGAGTACGAATTAGTTTCCATTGTTCGTATGTTCGTAGCGGGTGACAAAATTTTATTAACACCCACGTGTCAAAACCCCGCATCTGCATACATTTCACCCACGCAAGCTTTTGTTTTCCCTTTGTTTTGTGGTCATTTTCATGGTGGGGCGGCCTGGGGATACAAACATTGTGTGTAGCGATCTGATTTTTGCGATTTTGTCGACGATGTTGAACAGAAGAGTAACTTCGGAATACCAAGCTCCTTGGGAATACATACAGCGGCGGCAATATTCTCTCTGACTGAGGGTGAAATTTCAAAGCCATACGGCGACCGGACAGCGCCGCCGCTCGGGTATGGGCTAAGCCTAAAGGCAAAATTGTCTGAGGCAAAGTCTACGAAAAAAACTGGTAATATTCCTACAATTAATGATGACTGTGAAAAACCTGACTCAATGATCACAGGAACCAAGTTTTTTTTAAGTATGCAACAGATATATTTCATAAATCGATACAAATACAAAGTTCAAAATTATGCCTGGAGAACTCAAGGCATTATATACGAAAACCCGATCGTAACGAAAACCATGAAAACTATGCTCTCCCGCCTTACCTTCACCTTATTCCAGGCCCGATGTATCCTCTAAAAACACGGGTGGTTCGACAAAAATGAGCAAGGTTCGACCAACAGTGAACACGCCATTTTACCGAGCACATCATCAACAGTTACGAAAAAATATCAGCTAAATGAAGAAAAACGTCATATTTTTTTAGTAGCCATCTGAAAATACATGTGAAAATTCATAATTCTATCGCAAGAAAACAGACCTCGACCCGCGAAAATAGGCCTAAACTGGCCCATGTTTGTTGTACGGCGAAGAGAAACATATCAAACTGTCCGCCATTGTGCCCTCTACCGCAAGATGACGTAGTCACATGCCTGCCGAGTTTTCCAAATAAGGGAATCGTCGGAAACCTGACCCACTTCGCCTCTTGCCGATCGGGCTTCGGGCTGGCTCGAGGGCTATGACGTAATCGCGTGGCTCATTAGCATAGAAACCGCGCCAACCGGCGCTACGAACATCAGATCAGACGGGCGCCGCGCAGGGCAGTAAACAAAGCCGGCGCTGCGGGATTTAACGGGCCAAACAAAGGCGCACAGCGGGCGGGTAACTCCATACTCTCTCCTCCTGATAAAAGCTCCTTGCTTTAACAAAACAAACAGTAACATCTTTACAATATTTTCATACTCAACGAAATAGCACAAAATGAGTGTTGTAGGTAAAATTTGATTGGTGCATGTACTCTGAATGTTACTTGAAGCACGTTTGCAGAAAAGGGGATTTTGAGCCCTATATTTCATTCTCATTCAAGTATCAAATTACAAATGTAAGCATAATGTAAACAAATTACAAACCTGTTGGCACGCAGAAGAGGTCTGCATATCGCTTTTGACACTGCATGGTCTCCGGATCTACATCTGACGACCCTCCAAACAGAACAAACTGGTCTGCCACCACCGTGGCTGTGTGCATGCCACGTGGAGCAGGTTTGGTTCCATGTACCGCTGGCTGCAACCATTCTTTAGTTTCTGAACACAAGGAGAAAACAGGGTTACTTCAGGAATAATGGCAAAGAATGATCACTACATCCAGCTGCTTGATCATGGATATGCAATATTTTGATAAACAACAAGACACAAATTTCTATCAGAAATACATAAATTACTATTAATAATATTGATATCATCAGTCTTTTTAACTTGGACAACATAATGAAAGTATTATCTGGCAAACAGAACCTTATTAACACAAAGCATTTCTTGATATCTTTAACACTGTAGACTTATCAAAAAGGGTTGCTAATCTTATGCCCTGTGCTGTAAAGTGTGCATCTACATGTGTGAGATACATGAAGTTGTGAACAACTTTGACAATAACAACTGTTTATACAATGTACTCCTAGGTGGTGCTGCAGTGAGAGGACCATGATCCTAAATGTGACTAAGCTTATTCAATATCTCCCTTCTGATGGTCAATGACAAGTGATTTTCTGACGAAGGTAGCAAGACTATCAAATTGTTGACACGTGAATACTTTCTGTTGCACAATATGAACTGTTTCCACTTGTGTAGCAACCTCATGAACTATTTAAGGATCTCATGCAACGATACACATAAAAGACTTCACACACTTGTGTCAAAGATGTTGAAGTCTGCAAAGTGCTGGTCTTGGAGACCCCTTCCCCCTGTGATGACCACCCGGTGACCGACTGCTGTGGCCGTGTGGAAGGAACGTGGCTCTGGCTGCTGACCGCTGACTTTACACTGCTGCCACTTCATGGTCTCTGGAAAATAAAAAGCCACAAAATAGGTGGAAATGTGAGGTGAAGGTCAAACATGTCTGTACATATCATGTTTACTGCCATGGTATGCACAAACAAGTTCCCTATGTCATTGCAAAGTCGTGCTTCGAATTCAATATGAGAAAGTTAGGGACCAAAAAACAAAATTTTGAAACATTCTTCCTTTTGAAGCACAAATCTTATTTTCACACAAATCTATCAAGAGCTTTTACCTTAATTCTGAAACTTTTCAAAGCATAATAATCTTTCTGCTCACCTGTATCTAGAATATACAGATCATTCTTTCTTGCCTCTCTGTCTCTTCCTCCAAAGACCACCAGCTTTTTGCCCATAGCACACAAAGCATGGGCTGCTCTTGGTGTGGGTGCCCCCAGCTTAATAGGTTCAGGGTTTTCCCATGTGTTTGTATCTGAAAGGTTGGCAACCAATAGGTTCAATCCTCATCATCTCAATAAAAACAACTGTCTTTCTGTCCAGACCAGTTGCTAACCCACAATTTCTGCTCTAAAACTAAAGAGGTACTAGACTACTGGATAGAAATTAGATAAGGACTTATAATTCGTCATTAAACATTTTCAAATGTATAGCTCATTTAGTCTAGCCTCACCCACCTGTGTCAAAGATGTAGAGGTCATCATACCAAGTGAACTTGGCCCCCTGACCCACATCCTCTTCCTCCTCCTCATCTTCACTCATGGTGGACTCCTCAGTGTCCCACCCATCCTTGGGGCCAAAGCCACCAAAGAAGTAGACCTTGTTGCCAATGGTGGCTGAAGCTACCTTATCTCTGGGACTTGGGGCAGGACCTTGTGTGTCAGTCACTTCATTCCATGACCAGGTTTCTGTAATTTTGTAAATTACAATATATGTTGAATTCAAGTAAACATTACTTGAAGAACTTGGACAGCTAGGAAAAAACAATTATGCTTTTCTGTTTCTTTGCTTTCAGTTGTTACTGCACAGTTAGACTAGCTGCCTGAGACCAGATCAGCAGGTTTTATCCACTGCATACCCCTGTGCTTGTCAAGAAGTCTGGTGCATTATTTGCATTTTTTAACATGCAGGCTTGAAACGAAACCTTCAAAGGACTGTAATTCCAGTAGTGTGCATGTGGAGTTATCAACAAAAGCCAGGCTTTTATTAGTTTTAACAAATAACGACTACATGATCCACAGACAGGGTTACTCACCTCTTGATCACTTGCATACCACAAATTAAAGCCAGCCAATCGGATCACACTGGAACAAACTGAACTTACCTGTGTCAAGAACAAATAAGTCGTCTAGCCACCCCACATCATGACTCAGCCCTCCAAACAGGTAGAGTTTGGTCCCAACAGCCGACATTGTAGCTGCGGAGCGAGGGCATGGCAGCTGACCTTTCACCTGCACACTGCTCCAGGTGCCTTTGTCTGCATCAAAAGAGCAATTATGAATGAATGAGATTAACGTTACCTCCTCTCCATGTCACATCTGAAGACAGGGGTGACCTACTGGTGTATGGTAATTCACCTTCCAGACTCTGCTTGCAAATAAGTCCATTAACAATTTATTGAAAGAAACATTAAATGGAAAAATTGAAGTACAAATGTAGTGGCAAATGGCAAATTTAGCAGAAAAATCTGTGCAAGTCATGACACATAATAGTTGCCAACTACTACTGCTAGCTGCTTGAAGTCGAAGAGAGACAAAATAATTTATCTGAATCAATGAAATACATCCTAGGTTCTGTTCTGTTGTTTATAGCGGTCTCGGCTTGGCTGGCTTGGCGCGAAAACACGACGTACTTCATTCGCCTCATATACCAGTTTTGACATCATTTATAAATCTAGATAAAATGACACATATGACCTTTACTAACCTACGTCATAGCTGATCACCCCGTTACTCTCTTGAACTCCCTCCAAGACTCCTCCAAAGACGACCAGCTTGCCCCCCACCCCACAGGCGCAGTGCCCCTCCCTGGCGGGAAAAGGGCTCGGCTGTCCTGAAGGCTTCCATTCCACAGAAACGTCGTTCTGAAGACGCTCTCCGTATGCCAGATTCTGTGAAGACGCCTCGTTCCCCATTTCTCTGTACGTTATCTTTAAGGTAATCTCAAGGTGTCTTCAATACTTCTCGGAGCTGAGATCGCAGTGGCGTACATGTACAGTAGCTTCCTTTGAAACTATTGTAATTTTGGCGCGAAATCCATGCTGGATAAGTGCTAAGTTTTGATTGGTCAAAATTGATCAAGTGACTTAAAGAAATTTGTTTTGCAAAATTGATTTTGAGAGCACAGGACAAAATCCTATCGCTAAGCAATTTTTCAGTTTTTAGCATAAAAACATACTTATTGGCATCAGTGGGAATTTTGACATTGCTCTAGGTAAAATATTGTTTTCGTTTCGGAGACGAAACACCGCGATTTTTTGCGAGGTAACATTTGGGGTCGGCGGATCGCCCGCAAAGGACTGTGGGACGGTCTTTACCGGGTCGCCATTTTGGGTTGTTGAAAGTTGCTGGAAAAAGACAAAAACCTCACCATGTTTCGTGCCCTAGCACACTGTGCTGTTAACGTTGCGAGGGCGTCAAGACCAACAGTTACACAGAGAGTCGTCACTCCAAGTTTAGGTAAGGAAATCAGTGTTAATTTGCGGCTGTTCGTATTCTTCTTTTGACCCCTGAGTTTTTTCGACCTTCATCACTGCGGCACTGTCTTGTGCTCGCTTGACGGTTTGTCACGTAGTCTCGAAGGTGGTACATAAAGCATAGTTTTACACAGAAAGTTCAAGGGTGGCAACTCTAAGTCTTGCTTGATTACTTGCAGTGATTGAATACTTTTTAATATGCAAACTTGTGGTTGAAGTTTTGGGTGAAAACCCTTAATTTTTTATTATCCCATCATAGACAATAATCCCTTTTTATTATCCTGAACTAGTGGAACTAATTATCATAATTTTGTAGTTGAATGTCCCAAAGTTATGATATGCTTGACACATTTTATACTTGTCTAGAGTTTATATCTCAGTGCATCAAAGGACACAAACACTACCGGTATTTGTGAAGCAGTAACATCTGAGATTATTCTTGTTTTGGTATAAAAACTAGTTCATGATGATCTGACCCAAAATTGATGCGAGCGTGCAAAAAAAAAGTATGGCCAATAGAACTGCCTTCACCGTAGAATAAGAGGGGTCAGCTCAGTCAGTTTAAACATTGCGCACATACAGAATAAGGTATTTTTTCATTTATATTCTTTTGTATCTTTTTTCTTTCACCTTGGAATTGAGGGTGATATTCTACGATGTTATGACACTATTCAATGTTTCTTAAAATCTATGGCACATTCTGCTGCTGCTTTGTACTAAATTGTAGGACTTACAGTGTTTTTCCAATGGTAATGGTCCAAAATTGATGCTAGGGTGGATGTCATCCATATTGTCAAATCAACATGGCAACTTATCAGAAGTTCAGAACAAGTACAATCTCACATGTTGCTGCTTCACATGTCAGTGCTTCACCTCCTATTATTGGGCAGTATTTTAAGAAACGGCCTAATTGTAGTAAGGTATTAGAAAGCAGTTAGTTTCGTCTCATAGTTTGTAGTCATTGTGCCTTTGCAATTGTACTAAAGCAAGTTTTGGGGTGGGGGTTTCTCGCCCCAAATTAGCATAAGGATTGAGCCAGTGGTTACTACAGAGGGTGACACCCAGGCTAGCCCCAAATTACGCCATTGTGATGAATGGTGCCACTGGTTTCACCAAAAGTGAACACAGTTTATTTCTTTGTTGTTCCAGTTGTGTGTGCCCAGCGGAATGCTTCAGGTGGAGGTGTGATGTCTGATGAGGAGTTTGACAGTCGCTGGGTCGAGTTCTTCAGCAAACAGGACATTGACGACTGGGAGTTGCGGAAGGTGAGGAAAAACTCACATAATCTTAAGGAAGTTTGTTCTTGCCTAATGCTAGCACATTTTTTCTTTTGCGAAATTAATCATTGTACATTAAGTACAAACTGTGTATTATTAAGACCAAACTAATAAATATGGTTGATCCATTGGAGTTGCTCACACTGTGAAGGACCTCTTTATAAGTGTGCCTTAGAACTGCTTGACAGCCATCAGTTTCATCTGGATATTGCTGATAAAATGTTCAGAAAGTAGCAAGTTTAAAGCTTACCAACAAATCCGTCTGTGTAGATCTCAAAATAACTTTTGCCTCCATAATATATTTGTTCTATTGTGTGGAATGATGTAATTTCTTGTCTATGCCCACCTGAAAATATCTTTTGGGTGCTTGCTTTAACTTGCCTATTCTTTGCAGGGTGTAAACACGCTGATTGGCTATGACCTTGTACCAGAGCCCAGAATCATTGTTGCTATCCTCCAAGCCTGCCGTCGCCTCAATGACAGTGCATCAGCTGTTCGAGTCCTGGAGGTCATCAAGGTAGGATATCCTGGTTTGTGTTCCTTGTAGTGTATTAGAAAGTTCCTTCACATTCCTAACAGTTACACCAATGCATAATAATTAAAAAATGGATGATCTTTTTTTCAGTCGAAGGCTGGTCCGAGAGCTAAGGAGATCTACCCATACGTGCTGCAGGAGATCCAGCCTACGCTGGATGAGCTGGGCATCAAGACTCCCGAGCAGCTTGGGCTGGACAAATACTAGATGGCTACTATGGAGGTGTGTAGTGATTTCCTACTTATTGTGACAAAGACGTACTTAATTAGCCTCCATAGCAGGCTCTCTATGGACTTTTTTGGCACTTTTGCTGGCCATTTCTTTTTGTACTGGGTCGCTGATTGCTGGCCTCTCTCATAGCCGTCCATTTTAGAGCCTGCATTTTTTTGGCGGTACAAAGTCATATTATAAAACGATTAGGGCGATTAACAAGGAGGTGCAAATTCCCTGCCTGCCGTGGATGGCTAATAAACTGCACGCATCTCCGCCGGACGCGGACAGTGCGCTGTCACGCCCCGTGTGCACTGACCCGACAATTCTCTAACGGTTTCGGGGTCAAACTGCTTTTTAAAAACACAGAAGTGAAACTTACCAGTTCGACGTTCTTTCGGTATGTCCGACGCCTTTGCTCGGGCGGAGCCTGCGAATTGCCTCTCACGGAGTTTTGAATTATTCCTAACGTATGTGTTAATAGGGCAGATGAATGGCTAATCGTTTTATAATATGACTTTGTACCGCCGAAAAAATGCAGGCTCTAAAATGGACGGCTATGGGAGAGGCCAGCAATCAGCGACCCAGTACAAAAAGAAATGGCCAGCAAAAGTGCCAAAAAAGTCCATAGAGAGCCTGCTATGGAGGCTAGTACTTAATTGTGATTTTGGAATATTAACTAAATCTGAAAATCTCCGCTGCTGACATCAACTTTATTCTCTAGTCACCTCCCTGTAGCAGCAAGATTCTTATGAAATATTTTTACTACATGCTACTCACTTTCATCAACTGCTTGCCTTGTATATACAGCTGTATCAAGATACATTGAAGACTTCGTCTTTTTCCTTGTTTCAGGTATCAGATGTGTTTCATGTGTTCCACAGTCACAACTACAGCATCTCAGACTCAGTGGAGTTCAGCCAGCTAGCAGGACCCAAAAGACTGGATTAATGTTCAACATACAGTGTTTCTGTCAAATGTACTATTGTGAATAAAGCTAATGGATCTAGCGTGTGAAAATTGTTTTGTGATGCTTTAACTTTACTGAATGCCTAGAATAAGCCAGTCTAAACTTCTACTGACAATGAGCATGGTGATCATAGTCTCATCAGTGAAACCAGGGTGACTATCTATCCCAGCCCCCTTCGAGGGCAGTCATTAGGGGTGTTTGCATGTGATATGAAACCAATAAATGGGTGCCCCTTCTTGCAATACAATGCCGTCTCACCAATGCTGCTACGGTTGTATGTAGGGCTGGGTACCGGTACGATGTACCGGTACGATGTACTGGTTTTTCTCATTGGACCGGTCCAGAAAAACCGGACCTGAAAAAATTGGGTGAACCGGATGTTGGACCGATTGGAAAATGAACACATTATAATTCACACGTTTCGGGGCTTACCGGTGAAGGAAATAGCAACAGCGAAGTAGAGTATAGTCTATAGTCATTTCTACCAAGTTTTACAGCCAATCGTACAGTAGCCCTGTAGGATTTTAAAACGCCACTGGGAGTCAAATACTCCACAAAACAGATGTTTTTGTTGCAAAATGGACCATTGTTTTGAGTATCGTCCATTCACAAGTTCTTACGTACTGAATCAGGTTCAGGTCCAAACCTGGACCTTATCCTCTGGACCTGAACCGGACCTGGACCTGAATTTTCTGTATCGGTACCCACCTCTAGTTGTATGCAAAGGTCTCAGACCAGTCAGAATATGATCTTCTATTCCAGCATTTACTGGCATATTGATAGGTTCACACTACACACTCACACATAAATAATAAACAATAAATTGGAAACAATGCAAGTTGTTTTTGTAAATTCACCTTTAATTGACGATAATCCTGCTCTAGGAAGAAGACAATGACAAATGTTAGTAGGACAGTAGCACAGTATGAAAGACATGCCTACAAGAATTGTTGAAAGTGTGCTTAGCTGTGAAGAGTGCACATTTTGTAGGCTTATGTTAGCTAAACAGATATATTATCTGTCTCCTTTCATCCTTACTTTACCAACATCTCTTCTTATATCCTCCCCCACTTGCCAAGTTAATCAAATTCCTACTTTTACTTCTATAATTTTTTAAGGCAAAAAGTAAAAAAAACTGTAGGACAGATATATTGGGGCACATGAATTGGTTCATCTTACCTTCATCATGTGTTTAGTATGGTATCTTATGTTTGACGCCAATTGGCAATTAAATCTTATGGAGTAAACCATTAATTCTAGGGTGTCCAAGCAAAAACTTATTAGTGTTTTGAATCACATTGCATAGCATCTGGTGTAAGAATGCAAAGTTTACTATCAAGCCAGAACTGTTTCCTTTTGAGATTATCATGAATATCATCCATAGAGTCCATTCCAAGTCACCATGAGGGGTTTTAGGTGATATTTGTAATAAGTCTGAATTACTTTGAATAAAAGAATATATAAACCACAATGAAAAACTTTTTTTTTTTTAAATGACTAAGAAAATCCTCATCTATTCTAATTCCTTTGAATATTTTAGAAACGTTTTGAAAGTAACTGTGCAAAAATATATTTATTTAGAATAATTGTGAAACCTGTGTAATTATTTTACATTTACAAATATTTAGAAATATTTGTTAACTTTGCCAAATGGTAAAATTAGTTTATTGCCCACATAAAAGTAAGCCCTATTGTTGCCTCTGTATATTTTTAGATTTCACTGCTGGGCACTGGGGAATCCTTTGTGGTGGGCCATTGTTGCATGACACCCAACCATACTTTGCAAGGATGTGTGAATTGCTATTTTCCTAGACCACTGACCCATTTACAAAATGTTACAAAAAATGGTAAATAATGGTAGAATGCTGTTATCATTATATAGATACCATTACAAATATCCAGTTCCACATTATAAATATTTCCAAAGTTTTACAGGACCGTAGAAATATTTATAAAGTTGAAACAGTGTTAAAAATATTTCTGAAGTATCAAATGTCCTAGACATATAATTACAAAACTTTAAAATCAATTCTAAACAATGGCAACAAACATCCGCCCAGTGACTTGGAATCGACTCTAGAATTTCTTTACAGGGAATGGTTACAGCTTATGAAAAGACGTTCTGCTCTAAATCCTTTTACATATTCTCTGGGACATAAAATTTGCAATTTTGACTTAAGTACTGTTCATTTAATTTTCCTACATTTGCAAACTGAGCTTTACATTAAAAAGTCAGTCTCCTTTTTTTTGCTCTCCCATAAGTTCTGGTCCTTTCAAATGATGTCAATCATAAACCTTACTTGGTGTGTCCTTGTCATTCTAATATCCAACAATAAACTTGATATAGTTGATTCATAACCAGTGTACTTACCTTCCCCATCCTGAATACACAATGAAGGCTTCCTTTACATGAAAGCATTCATTGTGTTGGAGGGTTTACTTACCTTGCTTCTGTCCAGTTATCTCCAAAAGGACAAGAACATCACAAGTCCAACAACAAAGCTATCAACCAAAGGGAACTTCCAGAAGTGTTGAGCACAATGAACTACCTACTACTGCGAGTGATGGAAAGAAAATTCTGAAATTTGCCAAACAGACACATTCTAATGCTAGTGCTCCATCATAGAACTTCACTTGGACTGTAGATGATGAATGTATAGAAGATCCATGGTAGGTATGAAACTGTGAAGCCCTTCTACTATTCTTAAGCATTGCCCAGTAATTTTAATCTTGACCTTAATGTAGATAATTAACAGACAACTTCAACAAGGGCACATCTAATTATGCATATTTTCTGAGGGAGTGAGCCAAGTGATTTCATTGACAATATCTGTAACAAATTCTACTGGTCATTTATCTTCAGTGAGGCAGGCAATCATTCAGCTGGCCATTACTGAAACACATACAATGGGTTTCCCATTGTACACAAAGTGATGCAATCGCCTCAAGCTACCAGAAACACACACGAAAAACAGATCAACTGTGTTCTGTTTGTTGCATAGGTGGACAACTCTTCTCTTTAACATAAATTTGTGACCTTAGATCCTCTTGCTGCCTTTCCTGGTGGATACAATGCATGAAAACTACCTTGCAATACCGCTTAAGAACTGCTGTTGGTGAGATTATCACATCAGATACATAATTTCTGCTAGTGTGAAACATCACCATGTAGCTCTGTATATGTCACTTGAAACAGCACTTCTGGTAAATGGGCATGTCAGTAGTGCTGCCTTGTGAGTTGTGACTGATCCATTCTACAGTCTTCTCAGAGCATACACATGGTGGCAAAGCTGAAGGTATCACTACACTGTGTTAGAAGTGTTGTGATATTATTTTCCTGTTAAGTAAGGCGATCATGGCAAATCTTATTCCTGGCTGCAAAGCACCAGCTTGCCACCGAAGATGTAGAGACAGAGACATCTTCCCTTGACGTGTACACATCGCTCCAATCCACAAAAATCTGCTGTTCGAATCCTATTTGCAAAGATTGTTGAGTTTTCTTATCTTCACAGCAACATATTACACAAAGAACCACTATGTTGATGCTGCATCCAGCACAGTAATGAAAAATCCATCCTTCTTCGCATTTGTAAGGTTGAAAGCCAAAGACAATGTTCCCTGAAAATAAAATGATATACAGAACCAACATTTTACGAGAACACAACTAATTAACACCATGTTGGCACATGACATAACTTGACTAGATACATGACACTTAGGTTTCTCCTTTTCTTTGCTCTCCTCAATAATATAAATCCTGACAAGTCTAGAAAATTTGCCAGCAACATGATACAGGAAAAAATCAAGTGCAACATCTACAAAGACAGTTGTTCAATGCAGCAATATTAACAATGGTATTCCTTGGGGTCATATATGAACCTGGTGATTAATTGTGAACTTTCAATCTCGACCATCCTAAATACATATTACTGGCATAAATGGCTGCATTATACAATTGTGAACATATGATGGTATTCCTTGTTTGACTCAAATTGCTCCGTTGCAATTGCTCAGTATGTAGAGATACCCCAACCATTCGTGTTAGTCAATAATCCAACAAGTTCAAAGTGGACTTGCATCTCACAGTGAATTCCTTTGCAGGAACAAAGTTCATCATATTACATCACACTTGAAGAAGTCCAGGACTAGACTACAAAAAAATACCTTTTTCAACAATGAACCAACCAGTCTAGGAACATGGCACTCTAGAAATGACATTTTAAGATCAATCAAAAATGTAAGATAAATTTTCTGACTTAAAATCTGTTGTCAACAAAGCCCAATCAGTATTCTGAGCACCAAAATTTCCATCCCCTCTATTGAAAACATTGAATAGTCAAAGGAAAGACAATAGTAGTTAAAGTCGGTTGAAATCCCATCAGCAATTTCAATTTCTGCTGCCATAACCCACTTCCTGTGAAGAGAACATGGAGTTTACATGCGACAGAGCTTAGAAAGGTGACAATGCCTTGGATAGAATAAACAACAGGAAATCTGGACACACAAAATACCATGGCACCAGCAAAATCTGACAAGCCAACCTTTATTTTGTCCTTTGGCCTTCTTGATGCAAACCTCTTTCATCCAACCCACACACATTTGACAGAGTTTCATCCACAATGACTTGTCTTTTAGACAGGATCTGATGGTGATGGTAGAGACTAATACTGTTCCAAGAACAAAATACACTTGTTTCTTAACAACTAGCAACAAGGGTATAACCCTTCATACAGAAGACTATGCAATGATGAAAACTAAGTAACACAGTTGCATCCAAGATCGTCTCTTGACCACATCAAACTGCTGTGCCACTCTAAGGAACTAACACTTTGGTTCTACTGATAGTAAAAAGAAACAGTAAAATGGCCTACACTATACAGTACAGAAAATATTTTCAAGAGGCCCAATGATTTGGGCTACAATACTGGTGCCATGGAAGAGACAGTTACTCCTTGGGATATTGGATTCAAATGATGACTGAAGATTTGCTGCGTATGTTCTCCAAAATCTCTGACGGAACAAACCCTACAGAACAGCATTTCAAGGAATGGCACTTATTTTTACAAAAACAATTGGATAAAACAGTAGATAAAGCAGAAAATAAAATAACAAAATTCTGTGCTGTGTGATCCACTATGTACAAGGTCCATCCAGCGGTAACTTGAAAACATGGAAAATCAGTGGATGACTATTTGTAACCTTATCCAGAAAAGACTTTGGCTGAGGACTTAAACTTCAACCACTTTACTTTTGTAAGATATTCACTAGCCCAATGTTTCATACTGAGCGATCATAACTCTGTGATGCTTTGACCATCGATGAAGTCAACCACCTTAGAAGTCATGAATATATGTTGTCAGATTGCGTGGATTCTCTGCAGCTGTAATGGACAGTATCTACCAATACAACACCCTGGAGCCATGTCAATCACCACAGATACAACTACACTTGGAACTGCTGAATGGCAGGGAGCCAGAGATGCAGGGAATGGAGGACGGTGGGGAAGCACAGGAAAACTAACAGACCCTGCTCACAGCACGAAACCAGGCCAGCCGACCTAGACAGAACGATCAATGCGAATGTCGATCTCACGCCCGTCCAGCTTGATGCCGTTCATCATATCTGAGACGTTGGAATGAAGGAATACTTGGCAGTGTAATATGTCTTCATTGTCAGTAGTTGTCAAATATATTTACTCTTATTATTAGTCTTAATCAGGAAACCAGCACATATGACATAAAGTGCATTCTTTTTTTTGTTGATCAAATATTGGTTACTACTATTAGGTGTCAGAAATGACTTAAGATGGTTCCACAAAGTATGCACAAACTCAATCACCTGTAGTGTATTTCTGAGTTGTCCAGCTCAGCTATTTAAACACTTTGGTGTCCCAAATTGGAACACAAAACATCATGAAATGGAAGATTTAAAAATTGCACATACAAAAATTGCACAACTTTGTAACCTCCCTTGAAAAATTTTGGAAGCAGCCATCATAAATCAAAAGATCCATCTACAAAATAACGCATTTAAAGGATACCACAAGCTCTTTGAGCACCCTCAGGGGTCTCAAAGCGGACAGTGCCACATCCCTTCGATTTTCCATTCTCAGTCTTGATCTCCGCATACATCACTCGGCCTACAGATACAGGACAAAATTAACAGTCAACCGTAACCTGACAACGTGAAATATGAAATCATAGTAGGCCATAGTTAAGCAGTGGCCCGGAATAAGACACATGGCAAAGCATCTGTTGGGTGGAGGTAAGTATATTCAAATACTGTTACTGGCCTTGACGAGTCACAAGCTTTGATTATGACACTGGAACTTACAGTGCTGTCACAGATCATCACAATTTGAATGTCGAAGGATTTTCAAGCAGACTGTGACAGAACAAACCACTCTTACTTAGTGAATAAAAGAAGGCAGACCAGGCTCTAACTCACCACAGCTCTTGAATTTCTCCTTCAGCATCTGCCAGGTGAAGGCCCATGGGAGCTATGGGGCCAAAAGAGTAGAGAGAAAACTAATCATACTCAGATCCAGCAAAACTACAGTAATATCAACATACAAGCAACAAAATTTACACTACATCCCATCGAAACATCCAATTTCTGTCTTGTCCGACATTGTCTAAAATTCTTACCCACCAAAAGAGCATGTAGCAGACAAGTTCAGGCATATTTCTGTCTACTCACGTTTCTGACAAAGATCTGGCAGCTCCTGTTGCGGCCACCCATCCCTCTGCCCATGTTATTGTCCATACCTCCTCCCATCATGCCACCGCCTCCTCCCATACCTACAGAACACAGCAGATACAAGGTCAGCCATGTCATGTACTTTGGAATACTATGAGCACACTTCCATGCAAGCATTACTTAATTCTGTTGCAACCACAAAAATATAATCTGTAACAAGACTTATGTTATAAGAATAATGCATAAGAATAATGTTATTATGCCAGATTGTTTACATAACAATTTTGTAGAGAAGACAACAACAGTCATTTATGTTCTGGTCTATTTCATTACCAACTACTAGTTTTAACTTCCAAAAGTTGATTATCAGAAACAATATTTTCTTTAAGATACTGAATGCAGCTTGAGCAATAATAACTACGCAACCACTCCAATTGGACCCTAGACAGTTAATCACAAAATATTCCTGGTGGTATTACATTTGCACACAAGTTTTCCCACAGCAAACTCATCACACTGCTATGCTGTATTTCATCATGATATTACAATTGTTTCAACACACTGAAGAATGGCTACGTTCCCCTGCTACTCCAAACACATGTCTACGGTAGCTAAGATGAAACTTACCTCCTCCGCCCATACCACCACCCATGGGGTTGCCCATGCCTCCGCCCATTCCACCCATGTTTCCTCCTGTGGATTAACCAAATCTTGTCATTCTGGCAGACATAACATATGATTATTGCTAACTATTTCACTTAAGAAACAGACATCACTTGAACAATCATGAATCTGGCCTAATTGAACGTGCAAAAACAGCCCGAAGACTGCCAAAAGGGCATCGGTTTGAAAATTGACTGCACATTATCAAAAAAATGACTTGTGACAATTTTACTGCCTACATCATTAGACTGTCTCACCTCCCATGCCGCCTCCGAATCCTCCGCCCATGCCGCTGCCCATGTTAGGACTGCCCATGCCTCCCCCCATGCTGCCCATGGTATCTCCCATGTTGCCCATGCCTCCTCCCATGCCCATGCCACCTCCAAGGTCACCCATCCCTAGCCCACCTGAAACATAACATCCTGTTGTTAGAAAAAAACTATTTTTTAACATTGTTGTTCACTGCATTACTTATTTCTTAGTTGACATCATTACCATTAGAGTATGGTAAAAATACTGGTCAGCTAGAAGATTTTAATAAAAATGCTGCATTTCTAATGCAACTTTTACCACATTACTTGCTTGTCTTTCCATTATAGGCTGACTGTCATACAATATGGAGCTATGGATGTGAGAGTTTGAATCAATATCAATAGTATATTTTGTCCTCACTGTAGAGATTTTTTACACATATCTGAAACTTGAAAATACTTGTGACATTTGCAAGTCATTGACAAGTCCTATTAGTTTGCTATTGTTAGTATACACAAACATCTGACACAGCATATAACTCATTTTGTCCATTCATATATTCCCCATTAGTCAAGATACATTATCAGTCCTCTTGATATAAAATTGTTAGGGCACTGTTCCAAAACTGCACATTTAGTTATTGTCAACCACAGCAAATAAACTAGGTTATATCAAGTACTTTTAGTACTGTGATATATTGTAGGAAAGGCAAGTAGTGGTCTTGGCTGTTGTCTGATCCATTAAGTTATGAACCTATATGGAATCTATCTATAAGATTCAGTCATAACATTGAAGAGGATAAGGGGGGGAGGGGTTATACATTTGTTCTCAGATTAAGAACTTAAGTGTTCGAAATATATTTCCCAAGGAACTGTTTGCTTAGTTTCCTTCAATGTATCAATCTTACAAAAACCTTTATATAACTACAAGGATTGGAAGACATCAAGCCATCAGAAATAGTTTTAAGATAGGATGTTTTGTCAATAGCCTTTTTTGGTTACCAACAAAAGCCCTACATAGACACTGCAAGAACTCAAAATGTTGAAGTTTGAAATACTACCATCTCACATGTCAGTAAAAAAGTTGTAAATGAACAATGAGAAAACGGAAATTTTTAAAACTGTCAAACAAAAGATACATTTTGATGTGTATGATACCAACACATCATACACAATGTACTTTAACATGTGCCAATTGATAAATCTTGGTATGGTAATCTTTTTAGATGCCATTGATTGTAGTGCAAACATGAAAAGCTGGCAGAAACTTGTTGGAAGTTTTCTCTGGCTCAGGGTTGTCGCCAGCTTGAAATTTTTGGGGAGCCAATGCTGTTGATTTTCCCCGTAATATGTCCCAGGACATAGGGATGGGGCCTGGAAACAGCCCTGCTCTGGCTACTTCTAGCTGCAGTGTGAGTGGTAGGAAGTATTTCAAGCCTACTTCTGGCCATCTAAAACACACACAAACCTGTGCCTCTCCCTATATCCTCCCTAGACGTGCTCACTGACAACCTGGCATCTATATTTGAGAAGATCAAATTGGCAATTGTTGCAAGAATTACAGTACAACTAAGATGTTAACTGTGAAAGTGATTGGGAAACTCTTGTATATTGTTCATTCTCTACACCCTGCAGACGCAGCGATAGACATGATTCCTTGTAAAATATGTAGTGCGACAAACTGACACTTTGTCCAATAGGAAAAAAAGATGTAATGGAACAATACATTACAAGGTGTAATTAGGTGTAGGAAAAAAAGTCAAAAGCATGGTGATTTTTTTTTACATAAATAGCAAAATAACATTACAAAAATGATTGTTTCCACTGAACTGAAATTAAGAAAAACAGCATCCAGAATGTGTAGTCTGCCACATCCACATATTTTACAGGAACTGCCTTGAACTGAAGTTCCCGAATGATACCGTACCTCTTCCCATGTTTCCCATTCCGCCTCCCATCCCACCTGAAAGTGAAGTAGTGTGCTGTCTTTAGTTCTGTTTGTAACTCTTCGCATTTTATTCACCACCATTATCACTAGCACTAGCACCCTACCCTCACAACACATTTCTAAACTACTAGTGACCAGAGGTATACCTAGTCTACTATAACCCAATTTATGGATAATGTAAAGGGTTATTTTTTTAGTTTAAGACATTTTAGCAAAATTTAGCTTAAGTAAATGCAAATTAGCTGTCCAACTCTACATTCTACCTGATCAAAATCTTATGACAAAGTTACCAACTTTTTTAGCTGTTGGCATTTTTTTTACAACTGCTACTTTTCACCAGAAGTTAACTTTGATACATTTGTATCTGCATTTCACACGGACAATGGCTATACCCGATAGCCAGATATGCCACCACGAGCTAATGTAAGTGTACACCAATGTGAACAAGTGAACCAATGGGGGTAAGTCTTCTCCTCAGTGATGATCCAACTTACCCATGCTGCCACCAAGGTCAGACATGCCTCCCATGTTGCCCATTCCACCTTGTGGGGGAAAAAAGTACACAAATTGAAGGACAGAACATGACATGTTCAGATGGAATTCTCTAGTGTACACTGAAGCAATGTTTTTAAAACAGTATGAGCATGCTTAGAAGTAACAACACACCATAAACACTGGCTTTATAGCTATGTGCGTAACAAGAAAATCACTGGTGTTTATCTACATAACACAGCAGCTTTGCAAGCAAGTCACATAGTAGCATTTGCACATTTAACTGCAGGCAATGCTTAAAGCTATCTAGTGAGAACAGCAAATTCCACTCTTCCATGTTTTTTGGGGGGAAATCTAAATTTTTACTTTCCAAGTTCAACTGTCCAGCATGGCAGTGCTTGTGACAGTTATGTGGCTACAAACACTCACAGAAATCAGGACATCGACTTACCTCCCATATTTCCACCCATGCCTCCACCGAGGCCGCCTCCCATGCCTCCACCCATTCCTCCTCCACCCATGCCGCCACTTCCCATTCCTCAAAAGTAAATTAATTAAGTAAAAGCAATTAAAAAAAACAACGTAGAACTTCAGAACACTTCTGTGCTTGTAGGCATCCACAGTAATTTGTTACTAATTCATTTTATAGTTTATATGACAACATAAATGTTGAGAAGAACAAACCTTGATTGAAAAATAGTTCAAAAGACTGAACAGCTTGCTTGACAATGGCAACAGCTCAAGATAATGGTACATGACAAAAGTGTAACATCAGCTCCATCCATTTCGCTGGGTGCCATAATACTCCCACATTCCAAAACATATACAGGCCTTCACAAGATTGAGTGAATGTCTTGAACACCTAAATATCAGAGTGACATATATACCTTGGGGTTATTGATGCTACATCAATATAGATAAGTTCAAATTTTTGTTGATTTTTCCAGGTGGCAGTATTATGGCATCTAGTGGAATTATGAGAGTTGATCCTTATTATATATATATATATCTCATACCTCCTCCCATGTTTCCTCCACCACCACCACCACCACTGCCCATCTGGTGCACATTGAGTGGCTGTCCACCTGGACCGAGTCCAGCACCGATTCCACTCAGTCCACCTGAAATATGAACAAGTCATGTTAACCTCAGTGCTGAATGTAAAAACCATTCTTCCTGAGAAAGCAAGGGACTGGGCGGAAGGCCACAACCACATTACTATAACATGGGGAAATTCTTGGGACTGTCATGCGGGTGTCTACAAAATCTAGCTGTCTTGTCACTCTTGGAAGAGAAAATGTTGCTGCAGATCTTTGGAGAAGGCCAGTTCTGCAACAGCCTCACTGAAAATCCTTACACACAAAAATTGTATGACTGTCATCCAACACAAAATCCTATCATACAAGACTATTTTCTTTCAAAGAATGTGTGATTGGTTTTTAAGAAGCCCTTCTTGCAGATTCTTTTAGGCTTGAGAGTACACAACACTGGGACAGGAAGAAGAGGATACGCTGATGTAAGTGCAGGCCAGGTATATCTATCTGATATGTAACTGTGCTACTTTTCTCGTTATTGGAGGGGATTTAATTACTAAATGCTGCGTCAGAAAACAAAAGAAACAATAGAAATTTTGGTAACCTAAAATTTGTTTGGTTATCAAATGCCTGTGAATTCCATTTTCCCCCTTTTGTCATAGGGGAAGGTCTATCTTTGTTACTTAGCCATATCGCTTGAACTCAGAAAAGGGTATTTTAATTTGAGAAAAGTTTATGGTTTGTACGACTATTCAAATAATATCTAAAAAACACACACAAAGAATAACTTCATGCAATACTGTCTGAACAAGGCCGCAGTATAAAACAACTTTCCCATTGACACACAACTTGAAAGCACAAACATCACTGACCACTAAGTCCCTCTGCTTCCCCTCCCTGTAATGCTGAGTGGTGACAGACAACACATTCAGAGAGATAGCTTAGAAGACAGTGTACAGCGTGAGGGCACTTGGCCGTAGGAAAGAAGAACTAAAGAAGGCTTTGTTCCAAGGCCCTGAGCAGGAGTGAACTTAGGAACTAAGTGTTAGTGTGTATCTTTCGTGCTAGTTTGCATTCCATAAACTGTTGTGGAAAAATCATCCAATATCTTTTCCAGAGTAAACACAACATCCTTTTCAACACTTCCTCCATTGACCCAAGCAATAAAATCATAATGACCACCTGGACACTTTCACATTTCCTAGAACTTCTGCTGCACTCCAAAAGCCTATACGTGACATAGATAAGGTAAGACCTACTTGGCAGTTTGGGTCCAGGGTCTCGACCCATGTCGCCTGGTGCTTTGGAGTCCTGAAAGAAGCATACTTTTTAGAACCATATCACAAATCTTGGTAACACAGAGTACCAAGCATAGTGTCACGTAAAGTCTTACTAAAGAGTGTTTGTTTGCCAGTGACTTGCCTGGGTAGCTGAATTTTATCCATTAATTGGCAAGCAAGAATTTTTAAAAAATCTGCCTACAGCACTGTATAGCAGTTCGTATATTCCAAACAAAACTACCTGGAAAAAATCAATTGCATAATTATAACCAGCTTGAAGCATCAGAGAAAGATATTACAAAAAAAGTTTCTCTTACCGGTCTGACAACCATAGTTCTGTCAAATAACTTCTGGCCATTGAACATGGCTGCAGAAAAGTTAAGGATAACAACAACTTCATACAGACACTACAAACAATGTTCATCACTGATAAAGCAATGACTTGATATCACTCGCTGGATAGTCCTTTGCTATCGTATGAGTACTGTGTAAAGAATTAGCTTTAAAGGCTTCGGGATCTTTTAGGCAAGGACGGAACCTGCCAAGCAAAGCAAGCACTTTATTAGCATAGCTAGTGCACTGGTTTCTACAGCTTAGCTTTGTGATTCAACTTGTAGTGCTCAAGGATACAGATAGCCTGTGCTGCTTCAAGTGGGAACTCGAACGTGACGGTTCCATGGCCTCGGCTCTTGCCCTCATTGTCTGTCTTGATCTCCGCTCTCAGCACATTTCCTGCCATCTTGAAGATGTCTTTCAACTTCTTCCAAGTGACCTTGTAGTCAAGCTGTTGAGCAAAAAGCAAAGACTAATGAGGTCACATCTTTTTGAAGTGTTACACAAATAAAGATGCAAGTCAAACCACAGATTTTACTGATACTATCATTTTTCATTTTTCTTTGGCTGCTTCTTTTTTTGCTTAGTGATGAAAAAACTTTATGTGACTAGTTGTAAATTAGCCCAACTTGTCATTAGCTGGACCACGGATACTTGATGTGTTGGTTATCAAATGAAACAGAAAAAAACATGCAACATTCATAACAAACTTTGTACATGGGTAAGATGGTAGTTGGACATATGTCACACTCACATTGGCCACAAACACAACGTTGCTGATGTCTCCGTTGTTAAGCCTCCTCATCAGGTCAGGGTCGACATTGGAGTTGCCACCCATCCCCCCACCCATGTTGCCCATTCCCCCGCCCATGTTGCCCATTCCACCCCCCATGTTACCCATGCCTCCTCCCATGTTGCCCATGCCTCCTCCCATGTTGCCCATTCCACCTCCCATGTTGCCCATACCCCCTCCCATGTTGCCCATTCCTCCACCCATACCCCCCATGGGTCCACCCCCAATGTCTCCCCCTGGCATGCCCTGATCATTCTTGATTCTAGCTCTGCGCTGCAGTTCACCACTGCTATCCTGAAGAAGAACAAAAAAAACAATGGTTAGTTAACTACTTGCCAGCATTATACAGATACAATTCATGGAAATAATACAACACTTTTTCAAGGCATATTGATGGCAAACAGATTAGACTTTCAAAATATCAAAAGCACTGAGCCACACAGATGATATGTTCATACTCACTTCTCTGACAATGATGTTTCTGCCATTGATCTGATGTTTGTGTAAGTTGTCCACAGCCTTCTTTGCTACATCTTTGTCTTTGAACTCTACAATACCGCAGCCCTGGAGGGAAAAAAACCAAACCCATAACAATCCTGTATCACTGGAAGTACCGTTCTTAGCTTGACACAAACAAAATGTCATGAGAACCGCATTTCAAATTCATACAACACTTGTTTCTAATTGTAGTGAAACCGTTGTATATAATTTATTAACACGACTTAGTCGCAGACTGAAATTTTAACTACACATCAATGGGCAACAAAAACAGTCCATACATTTGGAACATCTCTAGAAGTGTTAAACATTAGAAAGTACGGCCCGCTTACCCTGGACTTCCCATCCATGTCTGTGAACATCTCAACATACGTCACCTCTCCGACTGAAAAATTGCAATCTGAGTCAGTAATATGTCATAATGAAGTTGTCCTGGTAAGAAAACCTCAAATATTCACTATGTCAAAACAGAATCTCAATTGCATGTGCTAAGGGACTATTGTCAAAAGGGATACAGAAGCTGACCATTTAAAATTTTTGTTGAATGTGGTCACTACTAGTTTTGTAGCACCACAACAACTTCAACAACAAAGCTAATTTTGTACTGAGCTGAACAATAAGTAACTCACTGCATACACTTTGTTGTAAGAGATAAGAATATTTTTCCGCATTCTGGGCAGTTTTTCATGGGATTTCTAACATTTAGACAGTTTTATAATATATGCAATGTTTTACAATCACAATGAAGGGATTATTACAGAACAAACAAACAGCTAGACATATAATTTTACCCTTATCTCTGAAGAGGTCCTTGATGTCCTGCCATTTCATCTCATATGGAATGTTACTGATGTAGACAGTTCTCTCCGGGTCCTGGCCGTGCGCACGCGACCCTCTCCCTCCACCGCCACCACCACCGCGCCCTTCTCGACCATAAGGCTGGTAGCGCCTGTCACGGTCCCGATCTCTCCTGTCCCTGCCTCCTCGACTACGGTTGTCTCTGTCACCCGACGACTTCTCCCTGATTAATGCATGATAAGAATATGCTTGTTTGCAGCACTTAAATTCTATGGAAGGGTAAAACTACTAAAAATCAAGATTTTTGCAGTACATTTTGCTGACATTTTCTAACCTGGGGTATCACAAACCTGCAGGTCTCGTTCACAGGCTAGCTTTAATGGTCAGTAAGTGTATACCCAGTATTAACAACAATGGCGGGTTAATTGACGAAGAGGTATTTGAAAATAATGGGGACTGGGCACAAAGAGTGGCAGCGCTGGGAGTTTTAGGCCCGAAAAACGCCCTGGCATGCTTTGCTAGGTAAGGCTGTGAAAAAATGAGGGACACCAGAGTTCTGAAGATAAGTGCAGCAGCATGTTTTGTTTTTTTGTCGTGCGCCCATCCGCCGCTATTGACAGGGCTAATGTACATGTATAAGACTGCATGCAAAAGACTAGCCCTAACCCAACAGTCACCTGTGGGTAGATTAATTTTGGGTGTTGCATTTTAATACACCAAACATCTTGCAGTTACTTCTTTGTTTTGTTCCAGGTCCACTGGTCCCCTGTACATCATTATATCACTAGCCTCTGATTGAAGAAATAAAAGTTCTCTTTGTAAAACTTACAGAGTATGGTAGCTCAAATAATCATAAATTATCGATTTTTTTTAGTACATTCAATTGTGCTCAAAGTTTAAAGACTGCACTGTCGGCGTCCCACACAAAATCATGTTATGGAGGCGACCCATTTACAACTACAGTACAGGTATGACCAGTTTTAACCATGGCACATTTGCATAGGAGGACTTATTACCATTTAATTAGTCTTCCCATGCAAAGTCGCCACGGCTAGACCAGTTTGGCTCACAAATAATTTTGAAGGCCACGTGATTTGCTCAGCCTAAAAACAAAGCAAAAAATGCAAAATTCACCGATCTTATTCAAAGAAACTAATAGAAGTCCTATATTCATTTTCGCGCAAATCTGAAACACAAAGGGCTTAATTGGTGTACTTTGAAGCACGTGCACTGCAAAATTTCCACTACTTGATGACAAGACGCCATCTTTATTTCCTTTGTGTGAAACACGCGTCACTTCCACACCTTCTGTTTTGAGGAAATCTTAACAATTATCTACGCAGTCTGAAACTATTTCCTACATCCTATCGTTATACATGTACTCACTTTTTAACTGCTGGCTTTGGAGAGGATGATTTGGGCTCAGATGAGCCATTTTCCGCGACGGGAGTTTCAACTTCTTCAGTAGACATGTCTGCCTCCTTTGCTCTGGCACCGACAATGACGCGCGGATTGATGCCCACGTGATTAACAAAACGTCTATCACAAAATAGGGGTGTCAATTTTTTGTGCGATAGATTTTGCCAACACATTTCAATTAAACACAGTCAATTGTATTAAACGTATCTTTAAATATTTTTATAAATATTTTGAAGGCCTGATAGCGACTAACTACTTCTTAATACACAAGTATATGAGTCTTAGGTGTATAAGGTCACCTATATTCTTTTGAACTGATCCTGACAAGCATCACAAACTCTCGGGAGATTACGGTTGCTAGAACGGGAACTGACGAGATTAAAATATTTGAAAGAAGGCAGAGCGGGAGAGAGCGGGAAGGTTGAACTTCGTGCCAAGCTGAGTGAGGTAAAGAGTAGAGTAGAGTTCGGTTGAGTAGGAACTCGTATTCAAGAGGTAATGTCTGTTTGGGGATTATTAACGTGGTAGTGACGATGCAGATTCTATTTCTTCTTTGTGGAATGTGGATTCAGCTGGTTTAAACAGCCAGCACATTCTTCACCAAGAATGTGGGCTGTAAAAAGAAGAAGGTTTATAATTTCTAGATCTCTCGGCCAACATATTCTGACAGGAACACAAGCTCCTTGCCCAGAGCTGAGAGCATGCGAGCATCTGATATAAAAGCTCCTTGATACAACACAGCAAATATCACAAGACACAGATCTTGCCACGTTTTATAGCTGCAATGACAGGAATCAACAAGCAGATGTAACATTACATGGCCTTCTCCCAGCATACAGAGAGTAACAGATGAGGGCCCCCATGGGGGGTCCCGACAACGCTCTACGCTAGATTCTGGTGGCCGGCTACGTATTACGCTGAATTCAGGAAGCCTCTTTAATAGTCTCTATGCTCTACACTCAATTCAAAAGCTTCCCCACACATTATGCAGAACTTTTGAAATCTTGACCCTCTGAAACGCAATTTCCTGCATTTTGAAGGGACTTAGGGCAATGGTTAGGGCAGGTTTGATTCCGATGTACGCACAATTAATTCATTACGTTTTTCGGTAAATTCCTGGGAGCTACAATGCATTACGTTAGATTAAAAGAGTCAATTACGCTCTATGCAAAATGCACTGATTATGCTCTACGTTGAATTAAGCGACCCGTCTACGCTCTACGTAAAATTAAAACGGCCAATTACGCTCTATGCAAAAGGACATTAGGCCCCCCACAGATAAGACGTACTCTCCTAGTTGCTTGAGTTACTGCTTTTTGGTGAAAGTAATGTTACTTGCTTTTCTTGCAAGATATTTCTGATCATATTGATAACGTTATAGTGACAACTTATACTTACTTTTAGTACTTTAGCATATTTCCTTCACACCACCAAAAATGTTCAAAACCTTGTTTACACCATGGAGATTATATAAACTCCTTCACACAGTTGGTAGTTAACAATTGCATCCAAATAATTACAGAGAAACTTACCCTGCGAAACCAGCTGGCAAGGTAAGGGTTCGCTATCGATCCCCGCCACACACGTCCTGCAATTTACACCTACCCGACGACCCAGCAGTGGGGCAGGTGTACAGTTGTGGGAGTGCAGGATCGGTAACTCTTTCCACACGGACTCTTACTAGTCTTAGGAGTCTGGTTTTTCCCAGGGTAAGAGAAACTCTACTCCAACTGAGTCCAAGTTGCCAACAAGTTTGCCAACTTAAAATACATACACAGTTTTTTCCTAATACAGATGAAGTCCACCAAATCCTTAGCAAGGCAGCTTGGTATCATCAAGAAGCATCCCAGACATGCAGAACACAGCAATACCACTCCTAGAATCACTCCCCAGGCCTTCAGCTACCTGGTGGTGATTGACTTTGAGGCAACATGTTGGAAGAATAAGGAGGGTCCAGCAGGGGCACAGTCAGAGGTCATAGAGTTTCCCGCAGTCCTTCTCAATACAGCCACGGGAGAGATAGAAGCAGAATTCCACAGGTAAGTCATGAAACAATTGCTGTGGATTTATGTTCCCAGTTTTAACATTACTCCACATTACAACTCACTGGCTGCAGCATGCTTGTATGTCTTGCATTTGCATACTATTGAATAAAGTTTCTGGTGAAATTACACAGTATTCTTTAAAATAGCTAGGTATATATATAAGTTGGTTGCCATCTTATTTAGTGGTGGTCTCATATTCACTTCCTAAGAAGGGGACCCTTTGTTAACTAAAAAGGATGTCAACCAGGCAGGTGATCAATTAATCACATTATAGCAAATTCCCACCTCACTGACACAAGCAGATACGCAACTTCTTTCGTTTCATACCTGCAGGTATGTTCAGCCAGAGGAACATCCTTACTTGAGTAATTTCTGTACAGAGCTGACTGGAATAACTCAGGACCAAGTTGACCATGGAATCCCTCTTCACATCTGCTTGGCTCAGTTCAGCAGGTGGTTGAATGGTGTACAAACAGAGAAATCTGCCCACTTTGTGACAGGCAAAACAATTGGAAAGACCACAACAAACAAATGGGGCACCTTTGTTACCTGGTCTGACTGGGATCTTGGTGTATGCCTTCTGTATGAATGCCGCCGGAAAGGCATCTCCAAACCAAATGCTTTAAATTGTTGGTTAGATCTGAGAGCTACCTATAAGAAGTTCTATGGTCGTAAACCAAATGGATTGAAGGGGGCCCTTAGAGACTTAGGAATAGAGTTTGAGGGAAGAGAGCACTCTGGGATCGAAGATGCAAGAAACACAGCCAAGCTGGCCTGGAGAATGATGGGTGATGGCTGTGTGATGCAGATCACAAAGAGTCTGATTGGTCCTGTTCCCCAACTTAAGATAACCAACCAGGTCAAGAGTCCTCAGACCATACACAGTCTTGGCTCATCAAAATCAACCAACAATAGTCCATCTGTACATAGACAACCGATTGTAAATAGCACAACGACATCAAAGTTGCAACCAATGCAGCTGCAAAACAGACAACCCCTTGCCAGCAGCACATTGATCAATGATGCATCGTCAACAATCTCTGATTCAGTGCGGAGCAACAGCCCCATTTGCAGTAAAAACTTTCCATCAAAAAGTACCAGTAGTGTGAAGAAAGGATGTGTGGCAGGCGGAAAGTATACAGCGTACAAGGGAACAACTACCAACATGTCTGCCCCTAGAGGTAAGGTGTATGCTCAACCTTCAACCACAAGGCAAGGTGGTCATGTTTACACATCGCCAATGACAGGACATCAACCATCCACCACTAAGTCAACGACCTTACTAGCAAATCTTGGGAAGGTAGGTGTGAAATTTGCTCCCACTCTCGGCAACAGTGTACTTCACACAGTAACAAATGATACATGTGACAAAAAGGAATGTATCAAATTTGGACCTTGCCATCCCAACACTGCAGGACAATACAAGGCACTGACAGCACAGTGTCATCATCAGAGCAGACCAAACAATGAGGGTGCAGATATGACAACGAAAGGACAACCTCAAACAAATAATCGGAAGAGTCTATTAATTGAAGTGGAGGGGTCAAGTGCAAAAGGTACCCTTGGGAGCTCTAATACAGCTAGTGTGTATACAACTCCAAAACAAGAACATATGGAAGACAAGATGTCAGTAAGATCTTCCAGCTCCAACACACATTCGGTGGCAAGAAATCCTTTAGTTATTCGCACCAGTAGGATCACACCCCCATTTTGCACATGTGGTCGCCGTGCCAAACGAAGGAGCGTAGTGAACCCAGGACCCAACCATGGCAAGCAGTTTTGGGTCTGTGGGACAGGAAGGAGGGATAGTGCACAAAGTTGTAATTTTTTTAAATGGGAAACTCTGTATAGATCAAGGGGTAGTACTTTAAACAGTAGCATGCATTACAGTACAGATCTATGCTCCACTAGAAGTAGAAAAAGGAAAACATTTCTACATATAGAAATAGAGCCACCATTACCGCGTATGGACCTAGATGATGCCTAAACGGAACATTGCAATGTAGTACAAAAAACATGTATTAAGTAGTGACTGACAACCATGGAAAATTACGGTATCTCAGTCATTATGTCTTAACTTCTCCACAGTGACGTCTGGGAAATGTAACTGTTCAGATGGTGTGGTCACATGGCAGTAGCAGTAATTATGTCATTTTAGAGTTTTAAAAGTAGCTCAACAGGAATTTCAATCCTGACGTTTTAAATGTATCAATGTATATTTCAATAAAAATGTATATGGCACTTTTTCATCTAGCATTCACAAAACAGTTTAATGGTTGTTATGTCCTTCATACTGCATGTGAGAAGCAACAAGAGCATTTCAAAATCAAGAAACTTGTGAATCATCATATGCAACAGTCATCATGTTAAATGGATAAATAATGTATACATCTGTGTGTACATTTGTAAATGATTTTAAAATCAATGCTGGCTGCACCCTTTACACTGACATCAATATTCTGTAGGGCTGTTATTGCTATTACTAAATGACAACAATTCTGCCAGAAGAGTTCTCTGGAGATAGTCCTCATCCATGCTGTCCACTTGAACAGTTGTAACATGAGTAAGCCCTCCTTGTGAATTCCTCATCACAGACTTAGAGTAAGCTGGATCATAGTGTTCCCGTCATATGGACTCAACAAACTCCTCCCATCTGGCGTTGTCAATTAAGCAAAAGCAGGAATCCAATTTCTTTCCACCGTGAAACTTGTGAAGGGTTTGCAGCAGTTCTTTAAGGTGTATCCTGTCTTGAGTAAAATGAGGATAGTCCCTGAGGATT
>NC_049980.1:19760869-19763016 GCF_000003815.2 Branchiostoma floridae | reverse complement strand
GACATTACATATCTTAAAATGTACAAACCCTTGTGCCTAGCTGCTCCCTCCAGGTCCAAAACCTGCTCTCCCCTTTCCTGTAGTCTGTGTAAAAGGAAAGTCTTCCCCACTCCTATTGGCAGAAACAACACAGCAATACTGAATATCAGATACTTGAATGTCTTTCATCATCATAGCCATACTTTACCTACTGGTACCTGTATTGCAGTCAAAAAGAGAGAAGAATTATTTTTTCCACAAGTCATGCAGTTACCACACCACCATAGGTATTACATTGCTTCCTGGTCACACAGGCGATGTGACTCTACTGTTTTACATTGTACATTTATGGGCCTGTCTTCTGATTTAGAATTGTATCTATATAGAAATACAACCGGTAAGATTATTAAGATATAGGTTAGCCATCTTGCTTAATATATGTAAATCTACCGGCACACAAAAATAGTAATGTAATGTTTGTATAATGGTCTTCACCTGTCATGCCAGACAGCATGAGAAACTTGAACTGTGCTGGCAGCTCTTTGATGTCTCTCACCACTGTTTGGCGGTAAGTCCGGTAGCCTCCCTCCAGCAAATAGACCTATGTGTACAAAAATGTGAAAAAAGGAAACATAGACTGTTGATGAAAGTGGTTGCTGAAAAGAAATGCTTGCTCTATATAAATGAGTTTGTTGGCCAGATGATTGGTACAAAAATGTACATGTGCTGGCATGATTTAAAAAGGGTACACTTACTAACTGTGACTTACTCTTTCTAACTGTTGTTCAACCTTATCTGTCTTTACCATGGTGTTTGAATGACATCAAAGTCCAATGGTGCAGGAACTACCATAGCACTGTATGGAGTATAGTGAATGCCAGTGATTTGTGACAGAGTCATGCTCAGAATTGTATGAGAAGTACACTGTGTTACAGGGTCTCTCCTGGTTCTCACCCACCTTGAAGCCAATCTGTGACAGTATGATTCCCAAGCTGCCTGACCGTTGCCCTCCCCTCCAGCAGTACACAAGTGGTGTGTAGTCCTTGGGTTTATCTATCAAATCATCTTGGATCATAGAAGCTGCAACAAAAAAGATTACACAGTACATACATGTATATAGCACTGACACTGATGTTTGTACATTGAATTACCAACCAGGGTGTAGTCAAGGTCTGCCTTTCAAGAGGGCCTGCATGCCCTTTTTCTGTGAGCTGTAGCAAGCTATTTTAATTACCAGCTCTAGTTCAATGTCAAAGCATTGTTGCTGAATCATTTGTTCAGCGTAATTGGTCATGTAGCATGTCATTTGTTCTCATCATTGAATGTTATCTAATACCAAATTCTTCAAATCAGGTAGTCGAACATTATTTTCCCCAAAAGCCATAATGGAATGTCCAGTGTGTCACTGTTTGACACCCTCTTGGAGAAAGTTTTGCATAACGTTACAATTGTTCTGATCTTACTGTGCTTTAGATATCCAGGTGTCATCAAAAGAAGACATTTTTTTATCCATAAGGACATCAGTTTTGTATTATCTCTCGTGGGTACCCAATGTACTTTAGAGATCTGAGCTTACCTATATTGGCAGAGATGAGAGCTGCTCCGAGTTTCCTCGCCTCGAAGGAATTCTCGTTATACAAGATTCCCACTTTCACTCGCTCCTGGTCACTTAAGACGGGAAGGTTCCGTGCACCGGGAATGTGGTCCTCTGCAAATTCAGCCGGCGTGCGAACGTCTAACACTTCACTGGCGCTGGTTAGGAACGGGTCTTCTGTCGGGATGGGAAGCCGGTAGTGTTTCTGGCGACACATGTTGTACCGAAATGTTTTGGCAGAAATGTTCTGGAGGAGGTCAAACGATGGTGGGCGAATTTTTACATGAGAGAAAGGTACAATCGCGCGGTACATCACACCAAGTTGTGGGACACAGGTCTGTAGACCTGACCTAGCCGTTGTTAACCTATTTTACCGTGCCATGAAGATTAAATACCACCAAGAACATAAACCACCACGATGTTTTTCGAGCGCGCCGCCATTTTCTGTTGACCTCTTCCCTGTGACCCGCGGCGGTGCGTGTGTGCATACAGCAGCGCCACTACAGGTGATATGGTGTACTGCCCAAACCACATAAAATTTTAATAGGAAATAGGAGCGTTCGCGCGATGCTAA
>NC_049980.1:19749528-19760769 GCF_000003815.2 Branchiostoma floridae | reverse complement strand
ATGCTTTCGGTTTGCACCTGCTGTCCCTGGTGCTGAAGGAATTCCTGTCCTTTTATAGTACCAAAGGTCCTTCCCTGCCTCTCCAGGCTGTATCTCTCTATCATTGTAGTGATGCCTATTGGGCCTTCATATTGTCTGCCTATCCTTGGTGCTGAAGGGCCTTCCGTTCTTTATCCCATTTCTTAGTGGTAAAGGACCTGGATTGTCCGTCCGTCATCCTTACGTAGTGCTGAAATACCTTCGGACAGAAGCATGGTCTTATACAGTTTACATTTAGTTATTACTGTTTACCGAGGTTCCCATTCTGTTGGTATTTCGATGAATAACGTTATAACGTTACCTCGGAGGCAACTTTATCTTCTGACACCCGTCAACACAATCAAAAGCCATGATTTCAATTAGTGATATGAATGAGAGATACACTGTGGATGCCAAGCTACGTCACAAGTCAACAGTCTTAGGAAGGACCACGTCCTTAGAGTTACTTCCGCAGTGGACACCTGCTTATATTTGACGTTTTGCCGCACTGCAAATTCACGGACATGATTCACGGACAGACAGTCGACGGAAGAATTTTTTTGAACACGCCGCCATTTGTAGACCTTTTCACTTTAACCCTTAACCCCTTGCATGATACATCACATTTTATATACTACGACTCGCACTAGTTGCAGGTCGTGTTGAGACCTTATGGCATCTTACGTGAGACGTCAAGGCCAGCGGTTTTGAAATGCAGCTTGGAGGATCACTGGGTATCTTAACTAGCTTTTTACGAGGTACGTCATGCTCCTGCACAACTTCTGAGAGGCTTCTTCGGGCGGGTTGTTTGGCGGTGGTGGAGCTGATGCCATCACAGCTCGCCTGAGATTGTTGCACGGTTTAAAAAAACAACTGCGACAACCGTTCAGATATTTTATTAGTTACCCTTTGCAACATAATATTGCAGTCCGGTTTTGACGTTCGACTGTGTTAACGACTGCAGATGGCCGACACAGGTGACAAGTTACAGCTGAAGAAACGGGGACGTCCCAGGGTGCACCCCGCGGGGAGTAGGTCACCCTTCTCCAGGTTGGTTCTCCAGAGGCTGACTCTGATTGGTTGTTTCTGTCTGATGTAATTAAAATATTACATCATCGTCATCAATTTGTTGGCCATTTGAGAGATGGTGACTAGGTTGTTGCACAATCAGATAATTTCATCTTGTCTTCAGTCTGTCAACATGATGATAATTGTGATGTCTGGTTATCAATAGTTAGCAATATTACAAAAACCTTAAGGAGCACAAGACTGGAGTATTAGACTTAGAAATTACTGGAGTATTAGACTTAGAAATTACAAATAACATTACGACTTAAAACACAATGAGTCATTATTTAAGCAACTTAATTGGAATATATTATGTTTTCTGATTTTATCTGTTGTAGGTGTGTTGTGTACATAGGCAAGTCCATGGACTTGTGGCAACAGCTAAAGTTGGATGGGAACTTCAGGAATGACTCTGAGTTTGCTGCCTATCTTCTCCAGTTGTACCAGACAAGCAGGTTTGTATAAGTACTTTATTCACTACCTGATGTTCCTCTACATATATATTTCAATACATTTATCCTAAGTAACCTTGTCTAAATCCGACATATAATATCCACCGCTCAGTACCTTAAACCAGTCTAACGCAGAAGCAGAGGAAGCTAATTGTTTGAATATCAGTTGATCACAGCAAATCTTAAGAATTGTTGAGTGGAATCAGCTGCTAGGGTATACTGCTCAGGCCCTGACATTCGAGGTCTTTATGGCCGGTCTGGCATGCTTGCCCTATTCTAGCACCCACCCCCCTCCTCAGCGATGCCCCAGTGGGGTAGTTAGAGGGTAAATAAGAAGAAGTATTTTTGTATAAAAGTTCCTCCATTTCTTTCCTATTTTTGTTCAAAGGTAGATCTGAGCAATTATGTGCCCATGCAGGCTATCATAAAATGATAAACCAGCAAAGGCATATGTGATTCATATGTAACTTATGTTTCATGTACAATGTAGGTCGTGCAAAATGCACACCCCACTATTTTGAAGTGCCCATCTATTGCATTTAAGTTTAATCTAATGACAAATTGCTGATATATCATGCTACATTTATGTCATGGTTTTTAGTATGAAAACATGTATAACTTACTGCTCTCTATCCTATTCAGATCCAACAAGCCTTCCAATCTCACGGCAGATAATATCTCAAAGAAGGTGTCAAGAGCTAAAGAGGCTGCCACAAAATCAAGGCATCATGCTTCAGGAAAAGATGAGGAACAGGCAGAAACATCACCGCACAGACATCTTGGATCTCAAATTAAGCAAGATCAGAGATCCTTAGATGGTGCTTTCATACTGTACAATGATAAACAAGATGTTGATCTACAAAAGATAGAACTTGACACAGCAGTTGATTCTCCTATATTTGAACTTTGCAGCCACAGTGCAGATGAGGGGACTGCCTTGGAAAATTCAATGATCACAGCTTTGTCCAAGGGTTGCAAAGGTAAAGATGTCCCGATCGGTAATAATGCAGAACAGGACACACCTCCAGAAAATGGGGATGGCATGCAGTCGCTCTCCAGTGATGTTGAAGAGAATATCAGTACTGCACAAAGAAGTGACTGTTTTGGCAGTGGTTTGAATCTACTTCCGAAGAAGAGACATTTCTGGAATGATAAAACCGAGTTGCACGAGGGTAAGCTTCACAACCAATCTGCAGCAGGATTAGAAATGGCAGAGGAGTCTCATGTGAACCCTCAGGAAGACCAAATAGATACCCGTGAGTCTGAGTATGAAAGAGAATGTCAGAAAACTACCCAGGATACGTCATCACCAACAGAGATGGAGGAAACTAATGAAGAGAAAGGGGAAGATGAGCATGATCCAGAGGAAGATCTGATGTCAGACGTTCACTTGGACACAATTGTAAAGTTGACTCCACTATCAGAGTCTATGAGAAGGAAAAGGAGAAGTGGTGACCAAACATGTAGTATTTGTGGGTCAAATTTCCCCAGCTTATACAGAATGGGTAAGCATATGAAGACTGTCCATAGTATAAGCAAGCCATTTGCTTGTGTTTTGTGCAAGAATGTCAGCTTCAGCTCCAAAGGAAACTTGGACAGCCACACTTTTCACATACACACAGCCGAGAAGAAGTACACGTGTGACATGTGCAATGCCTCATTCAAACTTCCGCGACACTTGCAGCGCCACATGATTGTTCACTCTGAAGAGCGACCCTTCAAGTGTGGCATTTGCAACAAGGGATTCAAACACAGAGAAGCAGTGAAGCTGCACGAGAGGAAGCACAGTGGGAAGAAGCCATACCTCTGTGCACAATGTGGTGCTCAGTTTGTGATAGAGAGTAGTCTGAGATCCCACATGGTTGTTCATACAGAAGAGAGGCCCTTCGAGTGTACCGAATGCAAAGCTATGTTTAAAACTCCTGCTACTCTCCGAATGCACAAAGAAGTCCATACAGAGGACAGCACTCACTTATGTGCAGTGTGCGGTGAACAGTTTAAGACAGCGCGAGCACTCAGGTCTCATCTACGCAGACATGGCGAGAAGCCCCATCAATGCTCTGAGTGCGGAAATCGGTTTGCAATACTAGGTGAGCTCAACCGTCACGTTAAAGTGACCCACAGTGCCAGCAAGCCATACCCCTGCAAAGTTTGTGGATTCCGTTTCAAGTTGAAGAACTACCTGAGCACTCATATGGCACGCATGCACAGTGGCAACAGACGACCACACACGTGTGTAGTGTGTAGGGCAACTTTCAAGATGCCGCTGGATCTGAAACACCACATGAGGAAGCACAGCGACCTTCGGCCCTTTCCTTGCGACCTTTGTGACTGGAAGTTCAAAACCAAGACGCATTTGAAACAGCACATGGACATCATACATGGGAGAGGAGGGAGGGTTAAATGTTTTGCTAGACGTACCATCAGATCAGCAGATTCAAACAGTAATACTAAAAATGCTACATCACCAGCACCCCACCAAATGAAACAGAAGCCTAGTCAAGACACAGCAAGATACAACGATACTGACATAGGACAGAGTACCAGTATCATTAATCCCTTGACTGCAATACACAACACAGTAGAAAGGACTCAGTCTATCTCTATCAGAACTAGCGGTCTACACAATACTACAGAAATAAACCAAAGCATCCAGAAAGGTGATACAACACTTCGCAGCACTCCTCATACAATGGAAGAGTCTGTCCTCACAGCCCCCCCTCCCTTGACCCAACCGATGGAACAACTCCCAGGGGCAGACCACATGACACCTCTGTCTCCAGTGTTCCGAGACACCAGCTGGTCCGACACGCTGGATTCAAGTTTGATCCAGTCAGCAGCTGACCTTGACCTCAGCATGACACGTCCAAGATGGCCGCCATTTCAGCCCTTGCCCTACATGTTCCAGAGACAAACATGTTACAGTACTGATCAAACCTCCACTGGCTATGTTATGGGCAGCTCAGATCTAGTTTGATCAGAACTAACACAATATTTTTGAAATCAGAACAACAACATAATCTGAGTAATGTTGCCGAATAAAGATGTGGACACAATCATTGTACGATTTATTTGTCCTGGGATTTTCAGAAAGCCTATAATAATGGTGTTGGCTGTCGAAACGGATCTACAACAACCTTTTAAATCACAGACAGATTAATTTTGTATGACATATCTGCAACTGTGCTTAGAAATCCCTCAATTTGTGTCATAAATCTGTCATATACAGAACATGAAAAAGCAGCAAACATGTTATTTCAGACACTTCTTGTAACAATATTGTCCTGACAGTACATGGCACAGTAAGGTCTTTTCATCCATGTATTTGTGTCAAGTAGAAAAGAGCAAACCTTTCTGATAGACATTGATTTCTAGCACATTGAAGGACACACACATGCTTCAAAGTCAACAATTTTCTTTGCTGACAGGGACGTGTTTTGAAATAGCTTGTGTGACTTGACAACAAGGAGGTACTGAAATAAAATAACATGTACAAGTTGATTCCTTTGTCGACAATAAGTATGTCCCAGAAAAGCCTAATATTAGTCTGAAATCGAGTAGCTTCTGAATTTGAAGATTAAATTCATCTTCAAATGGTAGTGTCTCTTCAGTTGCTGTGTTTTCCTTCAAAGAAAGACACGAGACTGAGCAAGTCTAATGTAATCTCAAGTCCAGATCTTGAGCATGAGGCGCTCCTAAAACGTCTGTCTGTTGCGCTTGTACAGAGTCGTTTGTGGAGTGTTCCCCTGAAGTCGATGTATCAACTGTAAATGTTGCTCCTTCTGGGAGTGGTGAGGTGGGGGACATGGTTGACTCTTCCCACTGTCGAACCTGTACCTCAGCAGCTGGGTAACAGTATAGATATGGAGGTAAGAACATTTTTTTATTATTAGATACATACTGTAGGTGAACAGCTTGATTTTGTTCTAACTTTTGTCAAGTTCAACTGACAAATCACATGGGACGTGTGAGCTTTAACAGACAAGTAGCATCAGCAATGTGTGCCTTAAGGAGGCTTATACAGAAAGATTGTGTTGTTATGATACCTGTTTAAATTAACAACCACCAAGATGAATTCTGCTTGCATTCCGAACATGCAACAATTTATCAGTACTCATGCAAAGTTTACCATTAGATTGCATCTGAGAACTAATAGTATTTGATTCCCAACATAATGCAGAAAGAAAATATAAAACATTTTATGTGGGCAAGAGCCAGATTATCCTGCATGGAAATGAACATTGGAGCAAACTAGAGTTAAAATAGATACAAATCTAGCCATCATGCAACTTGGCAATGTTTTTTCTTAAATATCTAAACTGTGCTAGTAGAGTTGTCATAGAGTTACCTTGAAACGCCTCAGGATACTGTTTGCTGACCTTTCCTTTGAGTTCCCTGTGAATGATTATAAGTACACATAAAAGTAAACAATCAGGTATTCAGAGTTAGATTGCTATTTTCTGTTGTTATCTATAGACATTCCATCTTCTTGACAAACTTGGTGTTTTAGACTTTTATAAAGTTTTAAATTATATCCAATGGCACCAGCTTATTTGGCTTTTAAACGTTATAAAAATGCTCTTTCTGCTGTTTCATGCTTATAAGTTAACAGATACAGTACGAACTTTGTATGGAGACTCATCAAGTCTTCAGTAAATATACTGGGCTGGTTCTACAAAAATTGAATAACTAAAATCAATGTAGCTGCACTAATGAATAAATGATAACAATAAAATTCCTCCACTGCATACTGTGGTAAGGTATGTTTGAATATCTCAGCTATTACTATTAGCAGCTCTCACAGTTGAGCTGGTTCCAATTGTAGTTGGTAACTGAGAGACTCTGGGGTTGGGACATCTTGCTTGGGGACTGCACTGTCCTTCAAAGGGGCCACAGAAAGGGGGTTCCAAGTTTGAGGAGGTGCTTCAAGTACACTAAAGGGGATTGGGACTAGCAAAACCTCCCTGTAACTATAATAAAATACTTAGGTTAGGTCAGCAAATAAGTTGCTTTGTCTATACTATATGTACCAAAAGGGTTACAACAACAACATACTATAGCTGCAGGACAAACCAACCTGATTCTTCTGAAGATGTGATCCAGGTCCTTCTTCATGTCCAGCAGTGTCTGAGTGTGCTTCTTGAACATCTCCTGTGTCTCGTCAAACCGGATGGCTGACAAGGTGTTGAAACTCTGCAGCATCTCATTGGTCTTCTCGAATCTGTTCACCCTAGGGATACAGAGAAACAACAGGTATGACAAAAATAGTTTTGCTTTAATTTGCAAACCTGTATTTAATACTATGATACAATATCTCCATTCAGGATACCTTTACTAGTAGCGATTTATGGATTTGAGCAACTCAGCATGGGTACGAATTACTACAATTCACAACAGATATTTTCCAGGCACCCATGCAAAAGCATGTTGCATGACGTCTGGAAGCAAATCTGAGATGGCAGACTTCAATACCTCATTTGGCATACCTCTTGCAGAACTACTGTTGAATCCCTATCTAAATCTAAATCCAAAGTCTAAAAGCCCTTCACTCATTTGGGGTGCAGAATAAAACCCTCCTTACATGTGTTTCTGAGCCTGTAGAACTGCGTTTACATCGTCATCGTTCACAAGATCCACCAGACTTCTCAGGAAAACATCGGACGGGTCCTTCGTTACGCTGCTACCTTCCGCTGCTGCTGAGTCCCGGTACAGAACCTCTACTCCAGAAGACTCTGTAGCCACCGAGCACGAATCACTGGAATCTTCAGTCATTTTATCACAATTCAATGACCCCTCTGAGATGTGTTATTGTTTGAAATATTACGTTGTGGCAAGTAAGCAAGAGGTGATCAAAGCAGCTGTTCCTCTACTTCGTCACGGGTCACCGAAGGACCCCAATAACATCGCCTACTAGTATTATCTATGCTGCCTGTTCATTTTGGAAGTACTTATCTTGGTTAGATTATCAAATTGAAAAGAAATACTGTTGATATAATTTGGAAACATACTTAAGTAGAATACACTTAATGTTAAGTGTCTCTGAGTGGATGTTTAGTGTTTTTAGCGCTATATTTTTCATCCAATTCAGTCAGGCAGGTTTGGTGACAGATAGAACAGCTACAACCTTAAGACTCTGACTCACAGGGTAAATCCCACAGAGTTCACTTGGACAAATGTTTTCGGAATACTAAACTGATTTCAAATGTCCATAACGTACAGCATGGAGCAGCCAGACAGTCTGGAAGGCTGGATAGCGATCAAGGAGACTCCGTTCGAGGATCCAGACGCCAGGACTCGTCTTAAGTTTCTAGTAGGCTGGAACAACGCTGAGAACAAACTCGCCATAACTTGCCACAACGTCGCCAAGTGCAAGAAGCGCAGCGCAGACGACGATAGAAGCTGGGCGGGGATGTTTTCCTTCCGAGACATCCGCCATGCTCACCAGCAGATGTCTCTGGTTTATCCTCAACTGGATCCGTACCTACCTGTGATGCCTGAAGAGATGTCAACACTGTGGGGTTACCTTAACTACTATATGGGGACGTATAATGATGACACTGACGTGTCCGAGACGGTTGTTAGTGATGTAGAAACGTACCTAAAGGTTGCTCTAGACGTTTGTGGTAAGAAGCTTGTTGTGGACACGTTGTTTATGGAAGACTCAAGCACAGATGCCTACTTCGAAAACTTGAACGACTTGAAGAGAAGAGGTTACGAGGATGCTGTGAGTCGGGCTGCAGATCATCTTAAAGAGGTTTGTCATGTTATTGTTTTTATCATAGATTCTAATGTTTTCTGGTACAAGTGATACTTGACCTGCCAGAAATCTTGTTGTCTGTTAGCAAAATTCATGAGAAAATTCATTGACATCATTAGCCGGATAATACAGACTCGCCTAACTGCAAGATGTAGCACCAGTGATTACAGCTATGAGGAAGATAGCTGCCAGGCTACTGCAACATTTGGAGTAAAAATATCAGTAGGTTGTGTACAGGAAAACTCTCACCATTGCAAAACAAATTGTCCATATGACTGGTTTTCAGGTGTTATCCCTACGAGCTGGCTCTATCAACATGCTGGACATGTTAGGTGTATATGAGCTGGAGGACACAGCTGTTGAGGACCTGCTGATGGCTACAGTAGAACACTTTCACTACAACCTGCAGCCTTTCCTGGATGTCAGGGAGGTAGCTTACATCAAGAGACAAGAGGTCAGTCAAAACAGTCATCCAGCAAGATAACATCTCACAGTTACAATTGTTATCATGCTATACTATGGTTAAAAGTCACAATTTAAGGTCCCAAGCAGATGTTAGGGTATATGATGGTAAAGTTCCAAACAGCAGGTTTTGAATTGGATGCCAGGCTCTAATTCTAGCACCTTGAAGCCAAGCAGACATTCAAAATCATACATTATGATCTGGCACTCTAACATCTGCTTGGAGATTCACCATTCCATAGAGAAAGGGGCTTTATAAAGTTTTGTTTTTGTAGGAAAGAAGCCTGGTTTTTGTCTAGAAAACGCCTTCTGATGTCATCCCTGCCTGAAGGTCTATACTGCAAAAGAACTTTATCTGTGACAATGGGATTTTGCACCACATTGAAAATCAAGAAATTGCAGTATCTTTCAGTTCTCAGCTAAGACAATACTTACCTGTATTTTAAAACAAACATTTATATGTGTATCATAGTGAATGGCATGGTGATTTCACAGAAAAGGTCACTTACTAAAAGTGCCAATACAGCAAAAAGCTATTGACTTACTATAACTGTTCTGAAACTTTGAACTACCTTTTCTTCTACAAGTTACAAGATCTGGTGCAGGATCCGGACATCGGGGAAGGTCGCCGGACACAGTACGTTAAGGAGTACAATGAATGGCAGTCACAGTATGAGACGGCCACGGAAGCCATTCTACAACTCCAGATCAAATACTTCAGTGAATGTGTGGACATTTCAACTGGTAAGATAATAGGGCTGTCATGTTTGCATTCACAGTTTTTGCAAAAATACTTACGCATCTATAATGTCAATGATAGACTTAAAAGAAATGATCTGTTTTAAGAATAATTGACCACTTGTTGGCTGGCCAAATATAACCGTAAAATCAAATTGGAGCTCCACATTGATAAAAGTTATCTTGCTGCATGATAATGACTGTAGATAGTCTTCAATAAACATTATCCAGATCTACTCTTAGGATAGGCAACAGTATAGTATAAAGTGTTAAAGGGGTATGTAATGTATATTACACACTTGTCTGCACTGCAGCAGACCGATGATGATGTTTTTGATACGTATGAAATATGCAAACATAGAAAATGCAAACAAACCATTTTTGTAGGGATGAAGGAGAGAATGCTGGCAGACAAGCAGAAGTTTGGAAAGGCCACCTGGGACCTGCACGGCTCAAGCAGACTGAACAGGATAGAGGAGAGAGTGTCTGGGGACACTTTACAGATGCTCAGGGCAAAGGAGAAACACTTCCAGACACAGAGGAGAAAAATCAAGCAAGAGGTAATCTCTAAGCAGATGTTGGTGGTAGTAAATCATAATCAGTTGGTTCTCTAGATGAAAAAATGTTACGATTTTCTGCCCCAGCATCTGCTTTGAGATTAACAAGAGGTACAAGATTTTTGTGACTGTTGGGGTGTTTATTGGAATTGTTGTTTTAAGATCAGACTGACAGGGTCAAGAGTAGTTATATGTGATAATCTCTACATTTTAGTGTTTGTGGGGAGGACTGTTATATAATAAGGAGCTGTCTAAGTGTTAGAAAGTTAATTGAAAACTACATTCAAGTATTATGTCTCATGCCAGCAGTGGTATAATCGAATTTACAATGTGCTGGATACTACTTCACACCACAATTTATCTCTTATACAATAAGATTAGTGGATAATCTTGTCAGAATTCTAGATGCGTTCATGCATACATTGTAGGAGCAAAAATAAAACTTCTTTTTATTCATCCAGATGGCTTTCCTTGATGAGGGGACAAACCTTAAGGTTGAGCTGGAGAAGCTGGAACAGAAATATTACAGCATTCAGATCAAGTTGTATGATGTGCAGTTAAAGATCATGGAGGAAGAAGAAGTCCTGTGTAAGAAGCAGCTGGGGGTCATCCAGAAAGAACTGCAAGGTGAAATATATTGTCTAAAGAGGAATATTTTATGTCCATCTTTAAACAAAATTCAGATTTACTTGGTATAAAAAATTTGATTTTGTCAAAATTCCTGTAAACTTGGATGAATCTGACATGTAATGTGCTGAGATTCTAAATTTAGAATTCCATCACTTACTTGCCAGTGTAAGACTGTGTCTGCATTCCTTTTGATACACAGTTTCTATACCCCTTGGGCTGGCACTACAGCAGGGCAAGAGGCTAATCCACTGGAAGTGGTATGTATGATTATATAATATCATTCTTGCTGTCTTTCCAGATGAAGAAGACACTGTGATGTTTTATGATGCCTATGAAACCCCAGAGGACCTGGAGGATGTTGACATGCCACAGTACAACAGCCGAGCTGACCCCCGGGTCACACAGCTCAAAATGAGCCTCAACAAAATCTTCAGGAAAAGAGCATTCATCAGAAATAATAAGGTAATATCCTCAGATTGATCAGCATGGAATTATGTGGGCATCTCTGGTCAAAAGCCACTATTTTATGTTCAGCTTCAATTGACATGAATGATGATAT
>NC_049980.1:19722895-19749428 GCF_000003815.2 Branchiostoma floridae | reverse complement strand
TTTTTGTTTACAATCTGATACCTTACAGTAAGCAAGAAGGTAAAAACAAGTTTATACTCCTTGCAGTAAGGCTTGCTATCTTGAGGTCCTTTGTAATTTTTCTATTCTAACCTTTATTTGTTGTAACATTTCAGAAAATGCTTGTTAGACAGAAGCAAGATGAAGAAGATGCAAAGAGGCAGCAGCAAGATGAAGTCACCAGGCACCATGCCATACAAATGGTACAAGTGCACACACACATATGTACATGTACACACAATACAGGTATGCACACATGTACATGTACACACAAGTGCGCACACAGTCGCTGAAGAAATCATGTTTTAATCAAGCTGTTATCTCCTTTTTTCTTATCATTAGTTCTGTCAATTGTACACTTACATAGATGTGATCCTTGAAATAATATGAACATCATTGAACATCAACATGCTATATTTGAGATACAGTTGTCATCATTATGGCAGTACTAAGTCTTCACAGTACCTTTGCTGAACACACAGCACCATGCATGTTCTGTGTGATTGTAGAGACGTGAGCAGCAGAAACAAGAAGAAGAGAGCAGGAAGGACTGGAGGGACAGTGAGAGACAGAAAGCTCTGGATAGACTGAAGAATTACAAGAAGGTTTGTACACTAGTTTGTTATCTATGCAAAACTGGTGGGATAAATTTGATTGTGCAAATAACAACTTTGTGGTCCTTGAACTAAATTAAGGTAAAGGCACAGTCCTCAACATAGTCCAACTGCTATTAGCTTGCAATAAAGTGACCCTACAAAATTGTGAGTGTTGGAATTGTATTGTATTGTTGTCTTGCCTCAGCTCGTTGGATTTTTGATTTTTATGTTTGATTTTTGCCAATGACATATAGAAGTACCCATCCCCTGTAACCATCAAGCCACCCCGGTACCAGGCACCCAGGCAGAGGAAGCGCACGGGCAGCCAACCCAAGGAGACTGTACAAAGCACTCGCAAGTGAGACGGGAATTCTTTTTTTTACATCCTTTACATTATGTTATCACATGAATATGATCATCTTGTACAATCACATTTACTCTTTTACACACATTCTTTTGATGTCTTACAATCTCGTGTACTTCTCTCCACATGTTCTTGTGATGTCATACAATCATATGTATTGGTTTGTTGCCACAGTTGTATGTACACAAGACCCATGGCAAATTTAGGAAAGTATTTTAGGAAAGCATTAGTCAAAATTTTGATAACTCAATGCACATCAAAAACCTGCAACACAAATTCATTTTGTTATTATGTGTGGACAGATAACTGAATTACAGACAGCATATCATCGAGTAAAGTATGTTTCTTTTTTTTTTACAGGAAAAGCCCCAGCTCCAAGAGTGGGCTTGCAAATGTTGCAGCCTCCAAATCAAGCAACAAATCATCAGATGGGTCCTCCATGGTTACTCCTCCTGCTCCCCCTCCCCCCCCAAGATATCCGCCCCCCGGTTGCACCTTACCCCCACCCCCTCCACCACCTCCTCCCCCTGGCCCTACCTTATCATTGCCCCCACCCCCTCCTCCTCTTCCCCTTCCTGGTTTCCAAACTCCACTTGCAGGGTAATGGCCACCCCCCAAAACCAAGACCCAGGAAAAGCAGTGACAAGACAAAGCAAGAACAGCAAACTCTGGGGTCTATCGACCCCAAGGATATTGTTGCTGCAAGGCAACACTTAAAGAAGCCTCCTGAAGAAACAAGATCTGGAAATATACAGGGTGGAGGTACGTTACACAGTAGAAGACACACTTGCCCACCAATGGGGGATGTCCATCATATCAGTCAACATGTCAACCTATTAACAACTTTGAAATTAAATTGTACATATGATGTACCTGAATGTGGTACACATACATGTACTGGCAATGGGCTAGAAATCCATGTCTGTGGCCTGCAATTGGCAGGACAAATAATCCTGTACTAGGTGACAATAAGTTGCACTGCACTCAGTATTACATTTATGAAGGTTAGACATCCAGGTTAACAATGTTCAAAAACAATTCAATCTCTACAACTGGATAAAATGGAGAATGTCTTTGGACGTTTTGAGTGACATCCATCACTCTTCTTCAGGGTCAATGAGTGAAAATAATTTGCATCCACTTAATAAAGTTTCACTATAATACTATAATAATAATAAGCTAGATCTGTTTAGTGCAGGTGCATGTGGAAATCAGTATCAGGTTATTTGTCTTTCCCTTCTCAGGCGACCCCATGACTAACATTCTGGCCCAACTGAAACTTGGCATCAAGCTGAAGCCTGTGAAGCAGTCCGAGGAGTCAGCCCCCCACCCGAACGTCACATCCCTGTCTGACAACAACGCCAGGCTGCTGATGGAAACTTTAGACAGGATCAAACAGAGAACAGAAACCCTTTCTGATGACGAGGATGGAAATGATGACATGGATGAATGGGAGACCAATAATTGACAAACTTTCTTACCACAAATGAAGGAAAGGATGAATGAATGGATGAATAAATGAATGGTTAAATGGATGAATGAATGAATGAATGAATGGTTAAATGAAAGAATAAACAAACTATTGGGGATGTTGAAGAGTAATTCAGTTGTTGTAAGTAAAACTTCATGATTGTATAGATCATACCCAAGAAGAAATTGACATGGTTTTATCAATGATCAGAACAGGAAGTAGCATATTGTTTGAATTTGAATTTTGATATCGTGTTACCAAGTTTAACATGGTGTCATTTATTTAGCGAAAGTATTCTACTGCATTATATAGTTGACTTGAAGACTATATGATGCATATTTGTGAATAGTACATTTATATTATGTGACAAAAGAACTGTTGTAAGAAAACTAAGAAAGTTGAAAATCCTTTGTTAATGTGGATTACTTTATAAATTGTGTGACATTTGAAAATTGTGGGGAAAAATTGTCAGAAAAAAAACAAATATTCACTTTAGGAGTTAGAGTTGGATTTTGGAATCATACGTTTTTTTTTGTTGCAAGAGAAATTTTGTTCTGATAATGTGATAGGCACAGAATGAAATAGTGTATTTTTGCAGTTATTTGGACAGCGCTCTGGTTAAAGGTAACCTTTGCTATTGACCAATTAGCAAGTTAGTTAACAATGACAAAAAATAATAAGCTGTAAATTGCTGAAAATCAGGTAACCTGATTATATTGTCACATCAACCTGGCTTCAGATGTCAATTTAGATATTTGCAGCCTCTAAACATGGTATTTCACAACACAGTAGCAGGTCTCATAACCAATTATTGCAAAAGTGTGAATATATCAGTGAATATGTTTGGTTGTGAAGCCTCATCTTTGGAGGCAATGTGCCTTATTTATGAAGCCATGTGGCATATGTATTAAACAGAGAAAGAGAGGAATGTTGGCATATATATTATACAAATTAAGACCTAAGCTACATTTCATTTCATTTCATTTATTTGGAATGCTACAATGCATGACATGTGACAGCAAGGCAGCGGAGCTGGTGACGGCTGTCACTAGTACATACAAATACAAATCATTACAATAAACAATTCATTCGACGGAATATCAGACTATACAACAGCAATACATAATACATCATAAAGTAGCAGTAATTTTACAAGGAACAAAATACATCATCATCATACTCAATATACATACCATTATCATCATCATCAGTATAAACACCAATAAGCGAGAAAAAGATCGAGAAAAGATGGAACGGTTGGAAAGGGTTTAGAATTTTACAAGTTAGTGATTAGATAAAAGGTGGTTTCTGCATTTGGCCTTGAATATTCTGATGGTGGCGGATTCTGTGACTTCGGTGGGTAGGGTGTTCCACAGACGGGCGGTGTACAAGAAGAAACTGTTTTTGTAGGTGTTTGTTCTACTCCTGGGGATGTGCAGGTGATGGGCGTTCCGCAGTCGTAGCTGAGATCGACTGTTTACATCTCTTGTGGTCGGAACAAGTGGCTGGAGATGGGGTGGAGCGAGACCATTAACCAGCTTGTACATTGTGACTAGTCGATGGTAGTCCCTCCTGGTCGCCAGACTATCCCACCCGAGCTTTTGCAGAACCTCTGAGTAGGGTGTGCGAGGTGCAGCACCAGTGACAAGACGTCCTGCGTGGTACTGCACTCGTTCCAGGGTCTTAGAAGCGGCAACAGTAAGGTTGGTAAGAAGAACAGAAGCGTATTCCAGCTTAGGTCGAATAAGCGTGAAGTAAGCTAGTTCCAGGGCTTCCTGCGACAGCTTGCCACGGAGCTTCCACAGGAGCCCCAGTGTTCTCCTACATAATCAATGAGAAAGCAGTATAAATACATGGACTGTAAATAATGGGAACTTCACACATTCAGAGGTAACTCATGGCCGCATTTAACAATTGACGAGGACATGCTAGCATATGCTTCTTTGCTTAGATAAAACTTTCATACTTTAAACAACTTGTACTATTCGGGTGGAAACAATTAATCAAATGAGGGCTTTAGTTGCATAATCAATGAGAAATTTGTGACACGTCAGTCAAAAAGGTTACATAATTGGGCAGGAGAATGTGGGATTGTGGAATTTAGTAGTTCATACACTTAATTAACAGGGTTACGGATTTTCAGCTCATAGTAGATATTGGTGCTGTCAACCGGACTATACCTCACCAGTGAAATTCAAGTGTGCAAGTCTGCAACGCATGGTCTTTTTAGCGAATGCCCACAAACGCCCACTCTAGAGAAGTCCGCGCTGCACGAATCTCATTTTTTTTGCTTGGAATATGTCCACGTTGTGCTCCCATGCATTAATCCTGAGTTTCAAGTCAATCCATTGACCCGAAGTGACATAAATCAAAGTTTTCGATTCTCGGTGGTCTTTTTAGCGAACGCCCAGCAAAATGTCTTTTTAGCGAATGCCCACTATATCCAAAAAAATATCGGCCGTCGCGCAACGACACCTAAACCTACCGCCACAAACATGTTCAAGATGGTGTCCCATTGATGTGTACGGAGTTTCCGTGCTTTAAAAGCATTTTAAGTCCCTGTTCTTGGTCAAAATGCACGGCGCCGATACTACCATATATTAACTATAGCAATTCAAAATGGCGGGCACTAGTCATGTGACCTCCTTGCGGGACTGTTCTATAAGTATCGCGGGAGGGACTGTTGTAGCATAGCTTCTCATACAACCATTTTAGAGTGAATTCTGAACAAGATTTTCAATTCATAGTGCTATCATCTGACTGATATTTACATTGTGGTCCTTTTTTCTGTGCTATTATTACCCAGGTTTGAGGAACTTAGTGCAAATATGGATATTAATTCACCTCAGTGCCCAATTAATGATGAGAGGATAAGGCCCGGGGACGTTATCCTCAAGAATTTGATCACGTGACTACTGACCAGGCATGCGCAGTGCGGCAACAGAGCTTCGAACGAGAGACAGCATGACTTTCCTGGGCCTCGGTTATGACTCCGTTCGCATGCTCAAGTACATCACCGATGACCGCCTAGCTGACATTCAGGAGGAACTGCGAGCTTGGTCCAACAAGAGAAGAGCTACCAAGAAAGAGATTCAGTCGCTTCTCGGCAAACTGATGTTTCTGACAGCCTGCGCTCCCCAGGGTCGGGTCTTCATATCGAGGATTCTGAACACCCTTCGCAGCCTAAGGAAGAATCACCACAGTACTCGTCTCAACAAAGAGTTTCGCAAGGATATACGTTGGTGGCAGGTTTCTATGACAGTCTTCAACGGCTTTTCCCTTATCGTCACAAACCCAAGTTCAGACACAGATCAGGCAGTCGCCACAGACGCCTGCCTCACCGGCTGCGGGGGCGTCTGCCCGTCGCAACGAGAGTATTTCCACACGAAGTTCCCAGACGATGTTCTCCGCGAGTCACACCCCATACATAGACTTGAGACTTTGGCGATCATTATCGCCTGTAACATATGGGGTCGCAATTGGGCTGGCCAGCAGCTCGTCGTAGGCTGTGATAATATGCCTTCAGTTCAGGTCATCAACTCGGGTCGGTCCACGGACTATTTCCTGCAAGCGTGCGGACGCGAGCTGATCCTGCTACAGCTCCAGCGCGACTTTCATCTATCCGCACGGCACGTGCCAGGTCGAGACAATCGACTTCCAGACTTACTAAGCAGATGGCATCTCGATCCCGCGTGCGAACAGCAGTTCCGCACATATCCCGAGACGAAGCATTGGACACAGGTCCGAGTGCCACCAGATGCATTCTATATGTCGCACACTTGGTAATAGGTCATCCTCCAAACACTGAAACCTTGTATCCTTCATCTTTACAGCTCAGGCCTGGACCAACCTACAGAAAGAGACACTGTGCACCCAGAGGCAGGCCTTTGCACAGAGCACGCAGGCGAATCACAGAACCCACTTCAAGGCATATCTTCTCTTCTGCGGCTTCTTCCATAAGGAGCCGATTCCAGCCACACCACACCTCTTGTCGTGCTATGCCCAGTTTCTGAGCAAATCAATTCGGTCTCCAAGTACGACTTCACATTATCTCTCGTCGGTCAAACTCCTTCATCAACTTAATGGACATTATGACTTAACGCTGGACCATTTCGAACTCCGCCAAACGCTTAAAGGCATAGAAAGGGCACTACAACACCGACCACGCGAACACCACCCCGTGACTCCTGAGTTCCTGTCGCAGCTGCACGGTCTCCTGAACCATCAAGATCCCAAAGACGCCACCATCTGGGCCGTCCTCTTGCTGGGCTTCTTTACATTCCTAAGGAAGTCTAACCTGGTACCTTCCTCCGCAGCAACCTTCGACCCGCGGAAACACCTTAGCCGCGCCGACATCTCGGTCAGCTCAGCAGGCCTTCTCGTCACGGTGCGCTGGTCCAAAACGATCCAAGCAAACGAACGACAGTTACAGATTCCTATCCTTGCTATCCCAGGCTCGCAGCTCTGTCCCGTGCTCGCGTACAACAACATGCTTCGCCTTGTTCCAGCCAGACCCGCTTCTCCAGCTTTCCAGCTTCCCCCAACACCACGTCGCCCATTACGTCCGCTCACCGGCTCAGTCCTTGACAAAGCCTTCGCACGCTTGGTCAACAAAGCAGGATTGCCACCCAGGTATCACACCCTACATGACTTGCGTCGAGGCGGCTACACCCTGGCCTTTGAGGCCGGGGTTCCACGCGAACTTCGCCGTCACCACGGAGACTGGAAATCTGACGCCGATCTCCTCTACCTGCAACTCACCATGGCGCAACGCTTGCGTCTGCCAGCCGCCATGCGGTCCCTGCTGTGCCACCGGATTACCTAATTCCGACGCTACACACCTCCATCTACTATCTTCAAGTTTGGGCTTCTCGTTACACTCGACCTGGCCTGTGATGTCTTTATTTCCTGATTAAAGACGTCAATTGCCCAAACTTCTACCGACTTTGTCATCCTGAGTGAGATTAATTATGAGAGGATAAGGCCCGGGGACGTTATCCTCAAGAATTTGATCACGTGACTACTGACCAGGCATGCGCAGTGCGGCAACAGAGCTTCGAACGAGAGACAGCTTCACCACCATCCCTCCCCCGCAGCTAAAGAATTGTCTAAACATTCTGAACTTGATTTTACAGAATCTGTCAAAAGACCTTACAAACTGTCGATCACCCAACTCTTGTTCTCCCAAAACCGAAGGATTCTAGCACTTATTGTTGATAGAACACAGTGCATGCATTCTCGTAAGCAACTGCAGCCAAGAACTGTTACATGAACTTTGACCCATGAACTTGTCATATAGGTATGTTAGTTAAGCAAGCACGGTTCGACTCAACTTGCCGTAGGAGCACAATATGTTACGGCTCAGCGTTACATTCCAGAAGGAGTGACTCTCGCTGCCCGAAATTCACTTGGCAGCTTTAGTTTTGTTATACATGTAGTCCAAATCGCAAGTTACATATGTAGTTGACGTTATCAAACTTTCCATACAATTCCTCCGAGAATCAAAGAGTTACAGTCGTTTACTGTCCAGTTCAAAATGTTATGATAAACAAGATATTATTCCGGCAACATCGTGCCGATTTCCTCTCCGTTGGTTGACAAGAGCATGACTCATAGTTAAATTTAGGTGTCAGTAACTCTGTTATACCGCCATGCATTATTTCATGAGTCCAATAGAAGATGTCCAGTATTGTTAAACCGGACAATCCTCTTCTCGCTTACACTGCAGTCTACAATATTTCTTAAGGTTTTGCCAAGTAGTTGGACTTGGCCTGTGATGTCTTTATTTCCTGATTAAAGACGTCAATTGCCCAAACTTCTACCGACTTTGTCATCCTGAGTGAGATTAATGTACAAAAGGATCAGACACATTAGTGTTATAAACCTGACTAGGGGCAGGTAACCAATACTAGAAAAACATAGCTATTTATTATTAACAATACTATTTACATTATAATAATAACTCTTCACTAAACTGGACTTTTCTTATCTTTATTTATCACAGAAACATTGTTAGAATGAGGATTTGATTAGATGAGTATCTGTTACAGTGTGTACAAACTTATTTCAAATACAAAAATGTATTTCATTTCACTTCCTAAATATTTTTAAAGTATGGGAACAAGTTGATTACAGACCAGGTAAGACACCGTACAGGTGAGTAAGGTGTGTTTCCTTGACTACAGACTAGGTAAGACACCGTACAGGTAAGTAGCGTATATTTCCTTTGATTACAGACTAGGTAAGACACCGTACAGGTGAGTAACGTGTATTTCCTTTCATTACAGACCAGGTAAGACACCGTACAGGTGAGTAAGGTGTGTTTCCTTTTATAACAGACTAGGTAAGACACCGTACAGGTAAGTAACGTGTATTTGCTTTCAGTACAGACCAGGTAAGACACCGTACAGGTGAGTAAGGTGTGTTTCCTTGACTACAGACTAGGTAAGACACCGTACAGGCGAGTAACGTGTATTTCATTTGATTACAGACCAGGTAAGACACCATACAGGTGAGTAACGTGTATTTCCTTTGATAACAGGCTAGGTAAGACACCATACAGGTAAGTAAGGTGTGTTTCTTTTTATAACAGACCAGGTATGACATCGCACATGTGAGTAACGTGTATTTCCTTTGATTACAGACAAGGTAAGACACCATACAGGTAAGTAAGGTGTGTTTCTTTTTATAACAGACCAGGTATGACATCGTACAGGTGAGTAACGTGTATTTCCTTTCATTACAGACCAGGTAAGACACCGCACAGGTGAGTAAGGTGTGTTTCCTTTGCCTATATACCATATAGGCCATTATACAGGTGAGTAAGGCGTCTTTCCTTTGCCTATACACCATATAGGCCATTATACAGGTGAGTAAGGCGTCTTTCCTTTGCCTATATACCATATAGGCCATTATACAGGTGAGTAAGGCGTCTTTCCTTTGCCTATAGACCAGATAAGGTACTATGCAGGTGAGTAAAGCAACTTTCCTTTGCCTATAGACCAGATAGGGTATTATACAGGTAAGTTAGGTGTCTTTCCTTCGCCTATATACCAGATGGGGCATTATACAGGTAAGTAAGGTGTCTTCCCCTTGCCTATATACCAGATAGACCATTATACAGGTGAGTAAGGTGTCTTTCCTTTGCCTATAGACCAGATAGGCCATTATACAGGTAAGTAAGATGTCTTTCCTTTGCCTATAGACTAGATAGGGTATTATACAGGTGAGTAAAGCAACTTTCCTTTGCCTATATACTACCATATAGGCCATTATACAGGTGAGTAAGGCGTCTTTCCTTTGCCTATAGACCAGATAGGTATTATACAGGTGAGTAAAGCAACTTACTTACCTGTATAATGCCCTATCTGGTCTATAGGCAAAGGAAAGACACCTTACTCATCTGTGCGGTGTCTTACCTGGTCTATAATGAAAGGAAATACACGTTACTCACCTGTACGGTGTCTTACCTGGTCTGTAATGAAAGGAAATACACGTTACTCACCTGTACGGTGTGTTACCTAGTCTGTAGTCAAGGAAACACACCTTACTCACCTGTACGGTGTCTTACCTGGTCTGTAATCAAAGGAAATACACGTTACTCACCTGTACGGTGTCTTACCTGGTCTGTAATGAAAGAAAATACACGTTACACACCTGTAAGGTGTCTTACCTAGTCTGTAGTCAAGGAAACACACCTTACTCACCTGTACGGTGTCTTACCTGGTCTGCTATAAAAGGAAACACACCTTATTTACCTGTACGGCGTCTTACCTGGACTGTTATAAAAGGAAACACACCTTACTTACCTGTATTGTTGTCATTTATTAAGAAGAGAAAAAAACAATTTGTTTGTAAATGTTAATAAAGGTACATTTTACAATTGAAATTTTCTACGTCATAACTAAATGTTATAAAACATTTCCTTTCTGTACTCAGAAGAGGAGCCCGCTTGTGCCATGTTCCAACATTTTATTAGGCTATCGATAGCATGTGGTCACATTTTACTGCACACAAATAATGCAATTAATATTGTTTATGTGTCAACTTGTTCCAATACTTTAAAAATATTTAGGAAGTGAAATGAAATACATTTTTGTATTTGAAATAAGTTTGTACACACTGTAACAGATACTCATCTAATCAAATCCTCATTCTAACAATGTTTCTGTGATAAATAAAGATAAGAAAAGTCCAGTTTGGTGAAGAGTTATTATTATAATGTAAATAGTATTGTTAACAATAAATAGCTATGTTTTTCTAGTATTGGTTACCTGCCCCTAGTCAGGTTTATAACACTAATGTGTCTGAGCCTTTTGTACATTAATCGGGCACTGAGGTGAATCAATATCCATATTTGCACTAAGTTCCTCAAACCTGGGTAATAATAGCATAGAAAAAAGGACCACAATGTAAATATCAGTCAGATGATAGCACTATGAATTGAAAATCTTGTTCAGAATGCACTCTAAAATGGTTGTATGAGAAGCTATGCTACAACAGTCCCTCCCGCGATACTTATAGAACAGTCCCGCAAGGAGGTCACATGACTAGTGCCCGCCATTTTGAATTGCTATAGTTAATATATGGTAGTATCGGCGCCGTGCATTTTGACCAAAAACAGGGACTTAAAATGCCTTTAAAGCACGGAAACTCCGTACACATCAATGGGACACCATCTTGAACATGTTTGTGGCGGTAGGTTTAGGTGTCGTTGCGCGACGGCCGATATTTTTGTGGATATAGTGGGCATTCGCTAAAAAGACATTTTGCTGGGCGTTCGCTAAAAAGACCACCGAGAATCGAAAACTTTGATTTATGTCACTTCGGGTCAATGGATTGACTTGAAACTCAGGATTAATACATGGGAGCACAACGTGGACATATTCCAAGCAAAAAAAATGAGATTCGTGCAGCGCGGACTTCTCTAGAGTGGGTGTTTGTGGGCATTCGCTAAAAAGACCCTCCCCTTGTGCAAGATTAAGCTACAGTAGTACACATTGGTATTCTTTCCACTATTAGACTTGCTGTATCAACCTGCGTTATGCGGACGTGAACGTGGACTATGTGGCCAATGTCTCCGTTTAAAGAAACAAATCAGTTTCAATTCAATGAAGACAAAGCACTCTAGGAAGAGTCATTCCACCTCTACTCCTGAGCAAGACAATAGTAATATGTACATGCGGGAAAAAAGCTCAAGTGGTACATCTACAAATCTGTCCCAGCAGATCTGCTCCCAACCGTCTAAAGGCTATTAAACCCTTGGCAAAATATGCCTACCATGGATCGACTCAGCAAAAGGTATCGGGCCTTCAAGGGCCATTGTCGCAAATTTACACCTGTTCCACACATATAAAGTCCTGTCATAGAATACGGACATTAATCTCCAAGAAGAGGTTGGGTCGCGGAGAAAGTAGTGGTCGGGATTTTTACCGGCTCAACGAGGCCCAACCTCTACTTGGAGAATACGGGTATGCTCTTCTTGTGCGAGGAACAAGATTATGCAATGGACCTAGTCCTCAGCAGAGCAGGCAGACGTGGCGTCCTTAGCCACATTAGTACTCTCCAAGCAGAGGTTGATGAGGAAATCGTAACCTTTATGCCGTCTTATTCTGTCTGCTAACCCGGCAGCTAACGGAAAAAGACGATATAAGAAAATGGTCACGATTTGCCCCATCAACCTCTGCTTGGAGAGTACCTTCGGAGCGGCGGTGTTTATTATTTGTGTTTATTTTTTGGGAGCGCTGATTCGAGATTTTAAACATGGGCTAAGGTTTTCTATGCTGGGAAAGGGAGTTGGCCGGGAGAAGGAGTTACACATTCTCCTAGTCCTACGCAGAAGGGACCACCTTTGAGACGACTTGGGCCCCTCTGCGTATAGGAGAATTGAGTTATACCGCCACTATTAATATTTTATAAAGATTTAAATGATGTATGACAGCCTAATCTCCCATTTTCGTATTAGTTTTCTTGTAACAGGTGTTTGTAAGACCCATGTGTTCTAAGCTATAAGCTTAGCAGGCTTATGTATAACATCACTTCATCACATGGGATTATGGACGACATAGATGTCAGATATCCTTAGGATAACACTTTAAGTGTCGTTTGTGACAGTTGTCAACTGAACTGAGATACATTTGTAGAAGAAACAAAATTCCACGTGGTGTCATGGTGTTTGATCCTGAAACCGGGAGCCCTGTGAGGCCCCGATGTTGTGCCATTGGGAAAAGCACGAAATTGCCCACTTCTCTCCAGTGAATTCGAAAATGACTACCTAGCTCCAGTTAGGGACGTGTTTGAGTAGAGTCACGCCGATACCTTGGCATCAACACACTTAATTCATAAGAGGAGGATAATATTAAACTGCACACCTTGTAATAACAGCGCACGTTTATCGTGAAATTTTCACTGTAAAAGAAAACGTGTCACAATAGACATTGACTATCTCTAAATCTTCTGTGTTGATGATGCAGTTGCCGCGAAGTCACCAACACAGATGAGGTTTCAACCTATGTAATACTAGTACTCTTTCGATTATTTCTAGATGATCTCCATTATCATACAATGGATATTCCTTGACGTTATCAATGAGACTATGATTGGATGTTGATCATAGTTAAAAGCAAAAGATATCGGAGGATAATGAATGAAAGACCTTTATTGTACATTCATGCCTCGACGGGCTAGGTACAGGTCACTGATAACAGACATGACTGATAACAGACATAACAAACATATGCAAAAACAACAAGATACAATTAACTAGCTGAAGGTACTAAGCTAATGGGATTGTAACGTGACAGGACCGTGCTGGTACCGATACAGTTCTCTCTTGCCTCATTTTGAAGACCGCGTTGCGTAATACATGTACATATAATAGAAGAATAGGGGCCTGACAACTAGGTTCATTGTGCGCGAGCAGTTCTGCGTCTTTTGGTCACAGGTACTTGTAGCGAATGCTTACATTGTGACAGGACTTTGCTAGTTACAGGTACAGATTTTGCCTCTTTTCAAATATATATTTTTAACTGCAGAATGGTAGGGAAATCCGGACTCGTACTGTTCTTTATTCGGTCAGTCAAGTCCTAATGTTGCAAACATAAAGATGAAATGAGGCTATTATAACCAGTGGTGGCAGAAATACTTTTTACAGACTGTATCATAGTCATAGTCATATAAACAGTCTATGATGAACCTTGTACATATCATTGTCATTGGAAGTTGACTTTCACCATATTGCTGTTTTCCCGTTGAATGTAGGTTATTGCGTTAACAGATCCCAAGATGGTTTTACATAGTTAAAAACAAAAGTTCCCAACAAAAGAATCAGAAAATTGATAGTTCTTATCACCTTGTTGTTCGTACCCGTCTTCAGAGGCGGGTCCAGTAGAATTAGTCTGACGTCATGCTAAACATGTACTCTATCTAAGTAACTCGTCTATCAAGTCGGCGGTCTACTGCTACAAGGATATTGCACGGTGAGGCACGGTTTGTTGTCGCACATTCAAGACATTTTCGAATCTGTCATCTTAGACTTTTCTTTTGAACTTGTGTTTCAAACTGTTTAATTGTCAATGCTTAGTTCCCAGGATAACCATAAAAGCTGAGGTTTCGTGCGACGCGAACCCTTCAGCGTCGACCGACGTCAGATTTTCTATTGTTTACCCTGGTGAGCAGACAAACACCGACGGCTTTACCTCCTTGCACCGGTAATCTAACGTCACATAAACAGTGAAAGACTCAAAGGAGCATTGTAGGATTGTTGCACTACGTGCTGACATAGTGAACTGCCGCGCTCTCACAGAAAGTCAACTGGCAAAATGGCTACGAAGAATCCCAGCTTGCGTTCAACCCTGCGGAAGTACGGAGAGAACACCTCGGCACATGGCATCCCCCGGGCCGTCACTACCAAATCGTTTGTCCGCCGACTGTTCTGGACATGTCTGTTCCTGGCGTCCTTGAGTTACTTTTTGTATCAAGCCCAAACGCTCGTGTACAAGTATATAAAGTACCCCGTCACGACGGATGTCACGATCCAGTGGTCGGCGCTGCAGTTTCCCGCCGTAACGATCTGTAACGCCAACCCTCTTCGCTACCGCCAGCTAGTCCGGCTCGGTTCCGCAGAGTTTGAAAACGCTGGCTTCATCCCGAAACCTGCGAATCCGCCTCAGAATGGGTCAGCACCAAGTACTACACAAGCCCCAACAACTTTGGTAAGTTGCTACTGCCTTATACTAGTGCACACCTTTGTACCATTGTATGGGGTAACACATTTCAAACACTTCAACCTACTAGTATCTAGAAACACGATTTTTTCCCCACCCTTACAGTTAGACACTGGTGTAAACTAGCCACCAATTAAAAAAAAAAACTAAATAAAAGAAAGCAAAAATGATGTGTGCCATGATGTACTCTGAACGAAAGGCGTGCTTTCCAAGCAGAGGTAAGGCTCCGACTTGTTCTGGACATCTTTTAGGTGGTTTTATAGGGATTTTGTTTTGTCAGGTTTCATTTTGTCTCACAGTCTAACCTCTACAGTACAGATATGACGCATATCTTTTACCTAGCATTTTGCCCCATCACGCCAAAATGGTGACCGGATGTCCATTTAAAATGACAAGGACTTTCTCAATGTCACAACAATGTGCCTACGATTTCACGGAAACCATCGGATGGCACATACTCTCTCCCGGCATCGGATTGGCAACAAGTTTGCATACATGTGTTATGAGATTCGCGCAGTTCACTGAAGCAAAACAAATCCTGACAAATTAAAGAGGACCTGTCCTCGACAGGCACAGTGGTTGTTCCGGCTTTGTTTGTTGAGTTACCATGGTAATTGGTGTCGCATCAGCCTGTGGCGCCGGCCACGTTATGAGGAGTAATTTCCGTTTTAACGTCTTGATGACAGTGACTGTACCTTGCTGTACCACCCGGATAGACATCCTGTCATGTTTTATGCCCGGTGACACCTGGGAGTGTCCTGCCTACGTGACCAAGTGGCAATGCTTGATATCCATTAGCTTCATCATCATTAAAATGTAATATTACGTGAACGCTGTTAAGAAAACGTGAAGCTTTGGCGCTAAAGATAGGCGTCGTGTAAAACCAAGGAGGTTAAAAAACACTGATCAGACTGCTTCCGACCTACTGCCAATCTTGGTTGACGAGTGGTCCGGGTCATGGTGGGCTATGTGTAACCAGTGCATCATGGAGATAAATTCCCCGTTGTCATTGAGACAATCATTAAAAATCCTGCCTATACTAGTTGTCATCCACATAGGCCGGATTTCATCGGTCCCCTGAGTGATCTTCCTGGTTATGATCAGTTCTGGCCGTATGTTGTCCGAACTGCACCAAGGCTCGTATGTTGCACAGTCGGCACCGGTTTTACCTTAGTTGTTTGGGTCTCCACAATCACCTGAGTGGCCTGTCCAGTGATTGCCAATTTGTAGCTTTTGAGGGCTATCAAATATACCAATGTCCACTGGAATGTACTCAACATTATTTGATCAACGTTGACTAATGCCTCAGTATGTTGCAGCCTCATAACGACCCTCAAATATAAGCACCAGGTAATCTGTTTTTTTTTATCCCATCGGGTCAGTGACCTGAACAGCTACACAGTCGCCTACACTAATCACAAACTAATTCAGTTGGTCCAGTGGACAGTATAATCTTGGCCTCGGGCGCGGATTTTTACAGGTGTTCAACCAGGGCCAGGGCTGTGTTCGACAAGGCCCCTTTCTTCAAGAGCAACCCAGAACCTCAGATGTAACATGTAACTTTAACGTTATCGTCTTCGCCAAGAAAGTTATGCTTTTACAAATGAGATGGTACGACGAAGAAACAAGACAGAAGTCTGAATTCTGTTGTTCTGGCAGATGCTCTACTTATCCATTATCCTGTATCCACTAAGAATTAGAAATTATCTCTAATCCATGGCGGAAACCATTACAACAAATCCAGTAATAATCATACCACACAGTTCAACATAAAATAAAATGAGACATCTGTGCGTCATTCACCGTACATTCAGCAGCACAAGGTAGGGTATTGGTGAGTTCTTGTGTCGTGCAGTTCGGCAATATAGAATGTCAGATGTCTAACTGCATTACGGGTTCTCCTGCTGGAGATGTTCTGTGCTGGAGGCCGCCGTTCAAGAAAGTCATGCTGTAGTTACCAGTGTCCCTCAGGCTGTAGGCTAGATTTAGTCAAGGAGGTTATAGGGAGTTTTGGTCGGCAATTGTATGCTTCGGTTCTACCCCACCTGGCCATCAGACTCACTTGTTGCCAACTTGTACCTTAGGAGGTTTCCAGATTACGGCCTTTGGTAGCCTAACCGCTTGGGGTTGCTACACACGGGTGGGTTTGGCTGGGGCTGCTCTTTGAGAACGGTAAGAAATCACAGGAAATTTCTGAGATGAATCTATTGTACGACTAAAGAGTGACCGATGCACACATCTGTCCCCTTTCCAGGCCAATGATGATGATTATGACTACGACGCATTCCACGGCGACTTTGAAACAATCAACTCTTTCACCGGACTCCTCGTACAACTAAATGACTCCATGAAGCAGTCCCTTGGCCACCAAGCACGTGACCTCATACAGGAATGTCAATTTGATGGAAGACCATGCTCATTTAGGTAGTTTTATACATTCCCTTCATTACCACCCTCCTACATGTTATATCTTGAATGGCAGGGTGGTTAGTATCCCACTTCTGACTTGTGCACTAGTAGTTAAACTTTATTTAGTCCAGTCCATCTCATACAGTTAGAATGATTTATGGTGTTTGCTTGATCATATAGTGTTTTCATTTATGATAGCTTTTAATAATAAAATAATAAAATCTATCGCATCGAGAATGCACCATACTCTCCTTCAGAGAAGTGCATTTAGGAACAACGTTGTCATTTATCACCTAAGCATATGATGCATTTTCCTTCAAACCCTCTAATTGGTCAGCTAAACCCTTTTAAAAAAAGAATATCATATGTTTCCATTGTTCCAATTAACATCTTTTTTTTTAAGAAGTATGCAATTATATGTGCGGCTCGGATTGTAGAAAAATGTGAAATGAGATTTTAAAGATCCCAACATAACGTCCACTTTTTACAGGAATTTCACGTTGTTTACGGATAGTACCTATGGAAACTGCTTCACCTTCAACAAGGAAGAATTTATTCCCGGGAGATCGCCGCACAGTGTCACAAGTGCAGGACCTTCCCATGGTAAGGATGCATTTGTAGGCACTAGCTACAATAAACGATACTGCCAGTATCTCGACCATCTTTTCAAGCTCCTTTGTCAAGTCAGAATTGGAAGGTTAGAAATAACATGAGGACGATGAAAAACCCTCATTACAACTTATACACATTGTTGATCCTCTCAGTAGTAGTTTATGGAAGTTAAAGTTGTTTTTGAGCTCCTTGGTGTAACGTTACATGTCGAAAATCATAAAGAAGTGTCATTAAGATGTCCCTTCACAGGCAGAAGTAAAGGAAATCAAACCTGCAGTACCGGCATAGCTAACGTTAACAGTGTGGTTAATACAGACCTTGATTGGTGATGTCATTTGTTCCGCCAGGCCTGTCCCTGATACTGTACATAGAACAGGAAGAATATATCCCCAGAATAGCGGAGAAGGCGGGTGTGCGTGTGGTGATCCACTCCAACGAGGTCTTCCCGTTCCCGGAGGCGGAAGGGTTTGATGCACCCCCAGGGTCCCTAACCTCGGCAGGACTCAGACTGGTACGGCTCATCGTAACAATATCGGAGAGCTATGACACAGCCACAGGATGATAACTGATTTTGTGTATGAAACTTCAGCATTTGTAATATTACCTCTAGGAATTCCTTTTATCTTGTGAAATACTATCAGGATGTAGATTACATTGAAATACATTACAAATGCAGAGAGGGGGCTTCTGGACAAAACAAGAATATAGGGACTTTGGATATGTCATCTGCAGCTATATGTGACGGGTACATATGGACCTATCGACTGGTGATGATGACATGAAGCGAGTATGTTTCAAAGGGCAGGGACGGCAAACACAGTTTTCTGACAAGCCCAGAGTTTTCGTTGAATATTATACTACTGTCAATACAGTGTTTATAAAATGAATGATATGTGGATCAACACTTGTCCACAGACTTTCTCCGGTTAGATACGCCGATGAAGGTCAGATATCCCGGCCCTTATATATGAAACGACTGGGTAGAATAATAACTTGTTTAGAACCTTTACCAACTTCTTTGATTTATTTTTTTGTAATGTATTCATGTGTTAGTCAGTTTGTGCAATGGGAAATTCTGTCTCTTTGCCCACAGGGCTTTCTCCGCAAAACTACGAGTATGCCAATTTGTTTGTTTTCTCTTTTGTTTTCAAGACGCATATAAGTCGACTGGGTGGCAAGTATGGGGACTGCACGGACGGAGCGGGTCACGAGCTCCTCTATCCCGGGGGTTATACTCAACAGGTAACGTTAAGCCTTCTCTACACATGTTGGTAATAGTATAGCATGTGAACTGCTGATTACATGCTGTAAACAATTAAAATTTTAGAGGGTGAACCTGAAATCCGTCTCAAATACCATCTTCTTCTTTAATGTTTTTAGAATTTTAGATGATAGAAGGGAAAGTAAGTTGTAGGTTACACAGGACCTATCGAATATTTTGGCATCGTTTGGCTATTTACAAAACCTCAACTGCAGTAAAAGATACAGCAATGGGGAAGAGGTTCTTCCATCGGCTCAGTTATAGCTATGGGCGTGACATTCGTACAGCCCTACAAGGCTAAATGTTTGTTTGTTTCCGTTAGAACTGTATTGCCACCTGTCATCAGGATCACATGATCAACATCTGCGGCTGTGCTGACATCTCCTACATGCTGCCACAGGGTGCAACATACTGCAATTTTTCAACCTCTGTCGGTCAGTATGTCATTGGTTCATGTATGAAAAGTCAGGACCCCAACGGTGTATACAGTGGAACTGGCAAATTGTTATGTTTTTAGTCTCTTGCAGCCCCTTGGACCTCAGAAATATTCACGAGCTTGGCCTATTTTGCAAATGATATTTCGTGATCATGACCCAGCCAGCAATAACCTGGTTACATCACCACGCTATATAGTTGCTGCCTGTCATCACTATTGTTTAGCTTAATGATACCAAAATTGATAACAAATGATCTAAACACGATGCAGATCGCGGTCACATTGACTGAAAGGACCAAAGACCAAAAGAACCCGGTTGGTGTGTGAGAACGTTGTTGATTATTTTGAGAGCCCAAAGCCTGTTATCACAATGTATTTATATGGTACCATCATGAGGACAGAGACATGGGCAGTTCCTTTGCTATCATAATAGATTCTTTTCATTGAACACTTTTCTCTGTACCTTTATATAGAGCCTGCTGTTATTATCATGTGCTATTTGCTTATAACTTTAAAAGTAAGGCTCTTTGAATGTTGTTTCAGCAACGTGTGAGGAAGGGGTAAAGCGGCGCATAGCAACCGCTAACCTGACGTGTGCGTGTCCAGCCAGCTGCTCGTATGTATCACTAATTCTATTAATTTGATAAAATTTGTAAGCTCTCAACACAAGCAGAGTTCTTCTATCGCGTTGTTGATTGGATCACTATTGGGTGGGGTATTGAAATTAAATATTTGTTAAATTCGAGCTTACAAGGTTTATTTCAATGAGAAAACATTTCTATGATGTCCTCTTTATTTTAGCAGAGGTTTTTGTTTACCACTATAGTAACAAAAGGAAACTTTTCGTTGTATGCTTGCCAGTTTGCCGACTTTGCCGAATATCTCGAATGCAACCTATTTCAATATTCGTTAAATCATGTGTCTTTGCTTTTACCTCCCAGTGACAGAGTCTTTCGCAAGTCGATAGGTCTGGCCGAATGGCCTGCTGACTCCTACCTGGTAAGGGCAACTCAGATATCAAGTTCAAAATTATTTATATTTGGTAAATAATCTGACATGATCAATTTGCAGCCAATCTGCACCCATCTTGTATATCACAACATGTTGCATTTATGACAACAGCTAAATGCTAATTGATATTAAATCGGATGAACACCAGACAGATCGAGGTCTGTTTGGCTGAAAGCACCAAGATGATGTCCATGTGGCATAACGGTTAGTGTTGCTCAAATGATGTTCCATAACTGCTACTGTAGACATGCAGCTCGTGACCATGTTAATTTGTCCACTGATGTCGTTGGAAACACAGTTGTCTAACGTAGTTCTCTACGACAGGCATGCTAGCAACGGGTCCAACATAAAGTACTAGTATCCAACAGTTAACAAATACATGTAGCTCTGATAAGTTGCTAAATAAACCATGAAGTGTTACAGCCACGTTTTACCTAAGGTTATCTGGAAAATAATCCAACTTAAATACGTGAAAATGTCTCGTTTGCTTTTTTGTTGTTGTTTAATTCAGCCCACGGTGTTGTCCAAGCTGAGGACAAAATCACGTGGTCCAGGAACAGGAATCCTCGGCGATTCAGATGAGTTTAAGTGAGTTTAGCATATGATTAGTTTATGTAACAAACTGCAAACAACAACAAGTGCATGTGGATAATAACGTTGTTTCTGCACTAATGACTTAATGTCAACTACTGCATTGTATGTAGCTATCTGTCATTTTGTGACGAATATTTTGACACTACATGTTGATGTTACTACCAGGGAAAGTAATAAGAACTGTGTGATATCTGCACATGGCTTTATATATGGTATATTAGTAAAATACGTACGGTACGTTATATGCTATGCAAGAAAGCATTCATCTAACAACATAATTTCTATATGACTCAACGTGTGTTTTCCCTTTGCAGGAGAAACCTTTTGAAGGTAAACATCTACTATGAAGCTTTAAACTTTGAAAGAATCACCGAGTCACCTGGATACGAGGTAAGCATCCTGAAGGCCGCATTGACAAACTCTGTATCATGTTACTATCATGATCAGTATAGGAGCTAAAAACACTTTCCCCTAATGTGAGATTCACTTGCGTACTGGAAAATACAAAACAGGTAATTGATACTTTTAGATATCTGTGTTAAGCATCAAAATGAACCAAAATACCTTGGATGAGATTTAAGATGTTTCTGTTCAAAATATGCTGATAGTGTTATAAAAAGTTGCAGATATGGACATCAGAGATAACCCAGCACTTTCATCCCCTTTAGTTTGAGAGTCTTACTGAGTGACACTGGTGGTGAGTGGGACCAAATAAACCACGTGGATAGGGTTTGGACTGACCTTATGTTTCCCTTTCTACCTAAAGGTTGAGAACCTACTGGGCGACATCGGTGGCCAGCTGGGTCTGTGGGTCGGCATGTCCTGTCTGTCTGCGATGGAGATCATGGAAGTCTTAGTAGACATTGTCATCATCCTCTGCAAAAAAATGTCTGGAAGGGGAAGACCAACGTCCCCAAATGTTGTAGATGTGGCTGGAACTGACAGAAATGATACTTATAACGCTCACACCGCCGCCATCCGTGTCACTGAAAAGATGTAAGGAAGATCGCAGAAGATTTCTCAACTCAGTATTTCAAAAAGGAGTCATAAGATTCAGAAGTATTGTTCAGAAACTTTCAGACCAAATTTGGTCTTCATTTTCGTGTAATGTATCTCAATTAGATCTGTATTTATTGGTGTGTTTAAAAAAATGTTAAGCTACAGTAAGCAAAATTGTATACCTATCATTGTAAATTGCTACTTTTTATCAAATGGGATAGGGATCTGTTATAAGATTGTAAGGCTAAATTACGTTGAAATGTGAAGAGAAGACTTAGCAACTTGTAGAGTTCTATCAAGGTCGAATAGTTATGTGTTTGTCAGGATAGGTTTCTGAAATCTATCAAGTTGATGAAGAAGAGAAAGTCGCCACATGTGTCTTGTCTCTTCATCCAAATGTTGGACATAGTCTAAAGTAGTCACATTCATCAAATGAATCGTAATTCATCGTCCAAGGGAATCAGGAAAATGTACCGTATATAGATAAGATATGTATAATATGTTGCACGTATAACATTATAAGTATGGCTGATGCATTTATTAAGATGTCAGCAAAGTTATAAACTGAAAGTAAAATATTTAATCAATGTCATACAGTAGTATAAAACTTTGTTTATACCTGTTTTCATTTCTACGTATGTATGTTGAGAGTGTATATTGTGAGTCATTACATAATTACTATCAACCATAACGGGTACATAAAATATCACTACATGTGGCAAAAAAAGACTAATCTTTTCTGTTTTTTGTTGGCTATTATTTCAATGTCCTGTAATAACATGTTCCCATGGTGCAAGAAATAATACAACCCCACTGCTTGACCATCTGGATTGAATTCTATAAATCCGTGGTCTAGAGTTTCATTTTAGCAATGTCTAGGGTTGGTCCCAGCTTGGACATGTTGTATACATAAGGGGTGGTTGCATTCGTCATCTCTGATGATGATACAAAGGCCTGGCCACGTAAGTACATGTAGAATATAGGCTGAGGTTTGAACAATTAGTTTAATAAAATGAACATTAAATAGATGTCTAACCAGATGGACAAAACATGCGTCAGACAAAAATTGTTCATCACGGTTTTACTACAGATACATATTACATATCTCTGTATCATCTTTATCTAAGTGCCTTATAATGGGGTTGGACCGTTGGTCAGACATTGTAGGAGCTTCACGTGTCTTTTACAGTCAGATTGATCTGAGCATTATTCCATGTTGAAAAATCAGGGTTAAGCTAGATGAACCGAGTCATATCTATGCCAGCTCGGCAGCTGCTTGCAGGAAAAGGTGTCTCTGATGGGCTACAAGGGACCACATATTCTCTCCAGATCGGCAGGTTCATACCCACTAAGAAACTTCAGCTGTTGCCTGCCTGCCTCTGTCCAACCTAGGAAGGAGAACAAACACCATGTATGCTGTTAAAGATTTTACTCTGTAAGATAAGACAATTATCTTTTTACCAAGTGGCCATACTTGTTGAGTAAACAATCCAAGTACTGTAGTTACTTATGGCAGCTGATTGTACTATATACACATAGTACTATTTATACACTATTTGTACTATTTGTTTCCTGGTACATTAAGATAAGTCATAATGACTGTACATCCTCTGTACTGCTTTGTCCCAATTTCACATTGATTTATGAAAACATAAACCTGCTACATCTGTATTATCTATTCACTTGTGGCCAAATATGGAAGCAATATAAGGATATAAATACCAGTACAGTTGTAAGAAAATCTTTAAGGAAGGGGTACAATGGATGGGACTCAGAAACCTCAGCTTCAGAAACAAGTGCCTTAGATATAAGTAAAAAACGTTGTCTGATCTCTTGAAATCGCACGATGATTCAGAGTACACCTGGCATCTTACTGAATGGTGAAAATGTCATTTAGAGTCAGCAGACTCCTGGGCTAATGGATTAGGCATTAGGTATCATCCCTTATAATCCTGCAAGAGAACCCCACAGACAGCCTGCAGGGAGTACTCACATTTCTCATTCTGTATCCACATCCTGTCTGTGTAGTAATCCAGACAGCTCTCTATCTCCTTCTCTGTGTACTTCTCCACCAGCACGGGGACGTACGGGTCCATGTACTCAAACCCCTCCTTCCCCAGCAGAGCCTCCGGCGTGAACGTTTGCGGTCTTGCCGACACGTGATCCAAGATGTCGTGGTAGATGTCAGGGTGGTCTTCGTGACGAGTATAGCGGCGGTGGTCCTTCTTCTCTCCCTCCATGCCCAGAAATCCTGCTTCTTTCACTGCAGTGACAATGGCACCACCTCTCTGTGGAAAGATATAATTATAGCTTTGAGAGTTTGCATAAATTTTCCAACATTTTTGTGCCATACATAGATAAAAAGGCAACCAACAGCTTTTCTTACTTATTGTGGGAAACTTAACAAGGAGATGGCAGACTTCAGACAAAGTTTCCTACAATCAAACCCCATGACATCATCACCTTTTAGCTTTTGGCTTTGCTTTCAGAAATACAAACACAAATATCTTCATGCACAGACAAGTCAAAAACAACACTTCACTTTTTGTAGTTAAGTAATAAAAGGAAGAGTAGCCACACATTGGGCTGTACATGTATGAAAATCTGGCATATGAAAATGCACACATGTATAACAAATCAAGTTCATCTATAGTGTGACAGGTATAACTTACCCAGTCATTTCGCACCAGCTTGCGGAGATTGTAGGTCAATGAGAGTTCACTGGCGTAAGCCTTGAGGGTTGTAAAACAATATATTTAAATCAGCTTCAAATCCTGGTTAGGAAATCAACAAATAACAATCTATTTCAATACAATGTAGCTTAATTATCCATTTGATACCTTAGAAAAAGTAGCGCTGTGATGATAGCACAAAGTCTATCTGGTTACAGGAAGGAGATTAACGTCACAAACAAAAAAAAGTTGTCCATAATATCAATAATAACTCACCATTGACCTGTCTGGTTTTCTAACAACTGTTCGTCCAAATAAGGAGTTGACACCATCCACAGCCACCAGCAGGCGTATCCTGTGAAGTAGGGTGTACTGATTGTTTACTGGCACTACTAAATCCACCAAACAGATACTTGGCATACTGGCATTCATTACAGGGCTCATATACGGACTTCCACCTATATGATGATTGGTTTATTTATTTCAAAATCGAGGATACCTGGCAGCCAAAGGCTGAATTGCGTATCTTCTTACAGGGATCACAATAACAATCATTTAACATTATACATTATACATCTCAAAAACAAACACTTCGGATTGAACTTACAGTACTAAATGCGGAGGAAACGAGTAAACTACTGTAACAGTTTTAAAATTCTGTCGTTACAGATAAAATTGATTAAAAACATATCTCTGCTATCTGTCAACTAGCTATAGCTATAGACGTCATTTCCTGGTAGCAAAAGTATCGTATCACACAAAATGGAGAAATACATTGCTCTTGAAGCCGTAGAAATTACTTTACATCATCGTTGAGAAGTCGAACCAAGTAGGGTATAGGGGAGTCCCTGTATCTATTTGTTCTACATTTAACCACTCTGAGTTTGTTAGAGTTTCTGGTGTTTCGTCCATGAAGCTGACCTGTCTTCTGTGGGAGCATGTCTGGGCCCAGTTTCTTTGCGAATTTTCTGCACAAGATCTCGCGTCTTTGTTGCAGAGTGTGAAGGCCGGTGCGCTCCAGTGCCGCTTCATAGGACGTGTACTGTCCACCCAAGATGGTACGGAGAGCTCTCTTCTGAATTCTTTCCAACCGTGCAGTGTGTTCCTTGGTGAGTCCGGGATGCCATACAGGCACGCAGTATTCTACCACGGGTCTGACATAGGATATGAATACTTGGAGCAAATCATTCACCGTAACATTGAACCTTTTCAGACTTCTAAGCATGAAGAGTCTTCCGTTAGCTTTGGAGATCATTTTTGATACATGCGTATCCCATTTTAAGTTTGACTGTAACCATATTCCCAAAAGACACGAGACTACCACGATCTCCAGCGGGGTGCCATTGATTTTGAGAACTGGAGGGGCAGGTGGAAGCTTCATGAACGAGAAAATCATAACCTTGCACTTGTCTGCATTCAACAGCATGTGGTTTTGACTGGCCCACTGATTAAAGTCATTGAGCTCTTCCTGCATGATAGATGGCGCAACATGTTGTCGCGTCTCTGCCAACGACAGGTCGTCGACAAATTTCCACTCACTGAGGGGAGACTCTCTAACAGCGTCATCAAACACAGCCAGGAATATGAGGGGCCCAAGAAGTGTTCCCTGTGGAACTGAACAGGACAGCGTCTGCCACATAGAGAGCTCGTTTCGATACCTGGCGCGTTGACGGCGGTTGAGCAGGAAGTTAGCTATCCAAGGTATCAGACATGGTCGTGCACCGAGCTGTAGCAATTTGGAAATAGCAATGTTGTGGTCGATCCGATCAAATGCCTTTGAAAAGTCCGTCATAACAAGTGTAGTGATGTTGCCCAGTCTATCAGAGTTTCTCGCCACGTAGTCAGTCAATTTTTGGAGATTACTTT